>NW_024870363.1:293421-351316 GCF_013358625.1 Macadamia integrifolia
ATTCCTCTAAATGGTTCAAAATAGTTAAAGGCCAACCCTTGAAGTTTGCTCGAGAAAGAAAGGGGGCTAATAAGATAGCTGATAAGATCACCTCATTTCTCACTGAACCCAATGAAGTCAAAAAGGCCTCGGAGGAAGCCTCATTCAAGCTTATAAGTTTTTTCCATATCAAGCTTGATAGCAAGGAAACCGAGCTTACCTTTACTCTTCCTTACACGTGGACGATCTCATGGGAAATAATAATGTCATTAGTGGTTTGCTTACCAGGTACAAAAGTAGATTGGATAGGGGAAATTGATTTTGTGAAAAGCAACAATTTTGTAGGAGACATTGCATAGGTTGATAGGTCGGAATTCATGGACAGAATTGGCATGCTCATTCTTAAGGATCAAACATATGAAGGTCTGGTTGGTTCCAAGGGGCAGAGAGATGTTCTGAAAGAAGCTGGTAACAAAGTCACAGATATCAACATTGACCAAGTCCCAAAATTTATGGTAAAAAACAACTTGGAAACCGTTAACACCTTGAGCTTTGTGAGCTCCAATAAAGAAAACAACCAACCTAACCTCATCAAGAGAGGGGATTCTTTGTACCAATTCATATTTCTAAGGATCAATGGAAGAGGGGAAGAGGGGTTCAATGAAAGATGGATCAAGGGGGTTGAAAGTGGTAAAAGAGATGCAAGGAAGGAGGCAAATTCCTTAGCAATATTTGGGGGTTGGACCGTTGGAGAGGATGCAATCATCACCAGAGAGGATAAAATCAATTCCATGTTTGCGAAGATGGACCTTGGCAAAGGAGTGGTAGAATTTGGTATTTCTATCTACTTGGGAAATGAACAGATGTCTGGATATTCAGAATCAAATTTTTTCTTTAGCATCCATGATCCATTCAAGGCTTTGGAAAAGGCAAGCTAATTCAGAACTAAGAGGTTAGTTAAGGTTTTCCAGTTCTAGATCGTCTCACAAAAATGGTAGAATTCCATTTGCCAAGCAACCCATTGAGAGTGGCAAGCTTTGCCATTAAGTTATTCCTAGGGATGTCTAACCATTTGAACAAGCAGAATGAGGAGAAGGAAGGGTGTAAGGTCCAAGCAACTTGAAAATTGAAGAGTTTTTTGAATTCGGGTTTTGGGAGGGAGCGTTGGAGGGAAACAACATTGTGGTCATATCCGGTGGCAGGTAGTTTGGCAAGAGAGGCATGAGGGAAAATAGTGAACCATGTGGGTGAGGCAAAGGCTTTATCAATATTTTCTTCGATAAGATTAGGGGGCTTTTGCTTATTGAACCAAGTGAAGTGGTTTCCTCTCAATCTGATTTATCAAGGTTGTGAACAGAGAGGATATTCAAGAGGTTAAGGCCCAAAGCAGAAATCTGATTTCATCAAGTTGGGAGTTACTATCAAAATTTTAGCTAATTAATGAACACTCAACCCTTTAAATATTAGGTATAAGAAAATGTTGCTAGTACTTTGGAAGTCACTTATGTTTGGGAGGATGAGAGAACTATTAGAGAGATCCAAGCTACCTAGAACCTTGACCAATCAGGCATAGTCTAGTAGTATAAAACAACATTAAGTGCTATTTGTCATACCCCATTCACACAGAACCGGACCGGTGACCGGGTTAACTCCGGTTAACCCAAACCTGCCAGGATCATCTGATGCAGTACCCAACCACATCATACACACATCTAAGATAAATGCTCAAAAGTTCAGCGGAAGACTTAATTTACCTGTAAATACCCCCAATATACTTGACACACAAATTGTAGTACATAGATAAATACATGTGGGCCCGCAGGCATGATATTTACACAAAAAGAATAACAATTCACGTATCAAGTACACAAAAAGGGGTCATCAAAAGAATAAAAAAGTAAAACTCTGTATGGTGTCAATACTGTTGTCCCACAGCACAGGCCTCGCACGTGCAATCCGTACCGTGCTCATACTCCCCGGGGACCCACCAATCATCATCGAAAAACTCAACTGTGGGGCCCGACCCTTGATCTTCAGGCGGGTGACCTGTAAAATCATCTAAAAGAGATGTACACGTGGGATGAGCTCACTAGCTTAGTAAGTGAAAAGGACCATACAACAATCCACACAAAAATCATATCCATATGCACTATATGCTTTGCAATTCATTTTAAATCTCATCCACCTAAACAACATTACTAAGTCTTTGGTTTGGTGCTACTACAACCACTGTGCGCGTATGCTCCGGGTACGAGCTGCGAACTCTATCCCGCGATACGCCCATAGGGCAGTCGAAGAAGGCCCACCGTGAGTACTCAGAAAAGTAAAGCATGCCGTGTCACACCCTGTTCACACAGAACCGGGCCAGTGATCGAGTTAACACTGGTTAACCCAAACCTGTCAGGATCATCTGATACAGTATTCCACCACAGCATACACACAACTAACAAAAGCTTATCAGTTCAGCGGAAGACTTGGTTTACTTGTGAATATTTCTATAATACTTGATACCCGAATTGTGATACAATAGTTATCTACATGTGGGTCTGAAGGCATGATATTTACACAATAAGAGTACAATTCACATATCAAGTACATAAAAGAAATCATAAAAAATTAGAGTATACAGCTCGGCTCAGTATCAGAACTTAGAGCTCAGCTCGGTATCAAAGGTTGAGCCCAGTTCGGCTTCACAAGGTAGAGCTCGGCTCGACATCATAAGTGGAGCTCAGCTCGGTGTCAGAACTGTGGTCCCGCAGCATAACTCTCTCATGAGCAATCAGTGCAGTGCCCTAACTCCTCAGGGGCCCACCAATCCTCTTCAGGGAACTCGACTGTGGGACCCGCCCCGTGCTCTCCAGATGGATGACCTGCAAAATCATCTAAAAGAGGTGCACAAGTGGGATGAGCTCACTAGCTCAGTAAGTGGAAAGATGGACCACACAGTAGTCCACACAATAAATCACAACCATATGCACTACATGCTATGCAATACATTTTAAATCACATCCACCTAAGCAACATTACTAAGTCTTTGGTTTAGTGCTACTACAGCCACAGTGTACGTATATTCTGGGTACGAGCCGTGAACCCCATCTCGCGATATGCCCATAGGGCTGTCGGAGAAGGCCCACCGTGAGTACTCAAAAAAATAAAACATACCGACCACCGGCTCTCAACATAAAATAAATGACAGAAATTAAAGGTGCTGACTCCAACAATTTAAAAGCAGTACGATTTGCCCTCTTGAATATACCATCAGGGTTGCCGACTGTCTTAATGACTAGCCGGACATAATGTCTGACAGCCACAGTGACCCGACAACCGCGACCACTGCTTCCCCCCAAATGGTAACCCAACACCTTAACCCCTATTGGGAAGGGTCGTAGCACGGGAAGGTGATAATCCTAAACCGCATGCTCCTATATGACAATAGTATGATTGCATAGTGCCACCACGTCCCATACCACGGGCCACCAATGCACTCGTTTCCAAGCCGACTACGGCATCTAGTCTATTAATGCATCATGCACAATGATGTCAACATTCATCACAGAAACATTATCACTTGGCATTTAGAAAATAAACACAACACTCATGCATAACCATGTGAGGATGACTAATCTACATAGCATTTTCATGATGGCATGACTAGACTAGATGCAATTAAATGAATGCCAAACAATGCCTTGAAACAAGGCCAAACGTCCTCTCCCCACTTACCTGTAATGTACAAGGACTCACGCCCAGTACGGGTGAGATCCGGTGCGAGAAGCATGAGACTTAGTGAACATATCATGAGTGAGCGGGGTTAGTATTTCACCATTTTGGGATCAAGGTTAACATGATCCAATGATAAGATCATGTTTGAAATCCTAAAAGAAGGTCACAAGTCCGATTTGGGTCCAATCGGACGTAAAAATCACATTCAGAACCTCTCGGGTGGGTCGGATAGCCCACCTGTCTGACCCACCAGTTTGGACCGGTAGGTAGGTCGGCCCACCGGTTGTCCCATCAGTCTGGCCCGTCGGTTGGGCTAGAGGGTCTGCTAAGACCGATGGGTAGGGTGGCCCGCCGGTTGTGCCCGAGGGCCCTGCCTCTCAGGCGGGTGCCCACAGGAGGGCCAGATGGCCCACTGGTTTGGCCCACAGATCTTGGCGGGAAACCTGCTGTTTCTTCCCAACTTTCCTCAAATCTTTGGGGATTCAAATGGGGCTTTTCTAAACCCATTCTTCACACATTCAAGGTCTTATAGGATGGTTCTAACCTAGATCTAGGTTAGATTTAAGGAATGGGAAACCCCCTTACCTTCTTTGCTCAAGAACACCCTCAAAACCTCAAAATCACTTCAAATTCACAATGCTTCTCCAACCTTGTAAATATTTCTTCAAATCCTTCAAGATCAACACATAAATCATCTATTAAACCTTAGATTCATCATTTCAAAGGGGATTTACAAGATCTCGAGAAACCCTACCCAAATCAAGAGTTTTACTTGGGTATGGTGAAAATTTAAGGAACCCAACCTTTGCTCACCTCTAAACGTAGATCTAGTGTTGGAGATCACTCTTCTGGCATCGGAATGGAAAGATCATGCCTCGGCACCGTTGACATCCATCTCTTCTTCCTCTTCCTTCTCTTCTCCTCTTCTTTCCTTTCTTTTCTCTCTCCTCTTTACTCTTCTCACCAACGTCCGAGTGTCATAAATGAGGAAGAAAAGAAAATAAGTGATATATATATACTTCTTTAAAATACTAAGTAATTCACATAGGTGGGTCACTCAGGTGGGTGGATGCGCCCACCTGTCCGCCCACCTGAGGGCCAAAACTTGGGATTTTGACAGAATTCGGCCCTCGGCGCGGATCTCACTCTTGGCATACGATGTAATATACGTATGCACCTTAATATACGACTACATACCTGCTTTATCCATACATGGCCTTATGATAGGTGCATGTGCACAGCTTGGGTATTCCCGTCTCTTCTGGCACTGGCTCGGACTTGTCGGGCCAGCCGGTGTTTAAGGTCACCCTTGCCATCATAGTCCATAAGGAACCCACTCTAATTCTCTCCGGTTCGGGTCTTGCATGGTTAAACCGGGTCAACTGTGTAATCAGACCGGGTTTAAGAAGTAGGGTATTACATTTACCCCCCCTTCTAAAAAATTTTGTCCTTGAAATTGCGTACCTGGTTGATAAAAAAGATGAGGGTACTTGGCTTGCATTTCATCCTCTTCCTCCCAAGATGCTTCTTCAAGTGAATGATTAGCCCATCACACCTTTACATAGGAAATGGAGCGGTTGCGAAGGGTCTTCACCTTTTTGTCCAAAATTTCAGCCCGCTGCTCTGTATAGGTTATGTCAGCTTCTAGGTATTCTGGTTCCATGGATAATACATGAGAGGGATCATGAACGTATCGCTTTAGCATGGATACATGAAATACGTTATGAACATCCCCGAGCGAAGGTGGCAGAGCAAGCTTGTAGGCTACTGAGCCAACCAGGGCTAAGATCTCAAATGGGCCAATATATCTTGGGCTCAACTTTCCCTTTCTGTGAAACCTTTGCAACCCTTTAGTAGGAGAGATTTTGAGAAATACCTTTTCTCCTGGCTAAAATTCGATATCTTTTCTGCGGGTGTCTGCATAGCTCTTTTGACGAGACTGAGCTGCTTTAATCCGTTCTCGAATAACGTTGACTTTGTCACAAGTTATCTGTATCATTTCAGGTCCTAACATTCGACGTTCACCTACCTCAGCCCAATACAAGGGAGTTCTGCACTTCCTGCCATATAATGCCTCATACGGAGCCATCCCAATTGTAGCTTGGTAACTGTTGTTATAGACAAACTCCATAAGGGGTATATATTCTTCCCAACTACCACACATTTCTATTGTACATGCCTTGAGCATGTCTTCTAATATCTGTATGATTCGCTCCGACTGACCATTAGTCTGTGGGTGGAAAGTAGTACTCAAATTCAACTCTGATCCCAAGGCATGCTGGAAGCTTTTTCAAAATCTGGAAGTGAACCTTGGGTCTCTATCTGATACAATGCTCATTGGCACTCCATGTAGGCGCACTATGTTGTCCATGTAAAGTTGTGCTAGTTTGGCCATAGAGAACTTGGTCTTGATAGGAATGAAATAAGCAGTCTTAGTAAGCCGATCAACGATCACCCATATCGCGTCCATCCCCTTAGGTGTACATGGTAGTCCGGTGACGAAGTCCATTGTAATCCTTTCCCACTTCCATTCTGGTACTGGGAGTGGCTGAAGAGTACCATAGGGTCGATGCCTCATAACTTTTACTTTTTGGCATGTGAGACAAGTCGCCACATACAGAGCTATTGTGACTTTCATGCTTGGCCACCAGTAATTTTGTTTGAGGTCTTTGTACATCTTTGTACTTCCCGGGTGGAGTGAGTACTCGGAGCTATGTGCCTCTCGCACTATCTTATCTTGTATATCTAAATCATCGAGTACACGCAATCTGCCTCGAAACATCAATGCCCCATCATCGGCTAAAACAAAATCTGGATCGTTCATTGTTTGATCTTGAACCTTAACTCTGATCCGCTGTAATTTAAGATCCAAAGGTTGTTTCATTATTACCTCTTGCCTAATAGTCGGATGCACCTGTAGAGCCATCAAGGATACAGTAAACCATTTAAGGTTTTCTAGTTGACGTTCCAATTCTAAGGTTGCTCCTTCATATAAGAGAGCTTCATCTATTAGTGTCGCCTCCTGCACAAGTGATGGGCTGACTGCTAAGCATGAGAGTGAAACAGTCTGTGCCTTCCGACTCAACGCATCTGCCACTACATTTGCCTTGCCGGGATGATACTGAATGTCGCAGTCATAATCCTTCATGAGCTCAAGCCATCTCCTCTGCCTCATGTTCAAATCCTTCTGGGTGAAAAAATACTTAAGGCTTTTGTGATCACTGTATATCTCACACTTCTCCCCATACAAATAATGTCGCCAAATCTTAAGGGCAAAAATGACTGCGGCTAGTTCCAAGTCATGAGTAGGGTAGTTCTTCTCATACTCCTTTAGTTTTCGGGATGCATACGCTATTACCTTATCGCGTTGCATGAGAACACAACCCAAACCAACTTTTGAAGCATCAGTGTAGACTGTCATTCCACCTGTGCCTTCAGGGATGTTCAACACAGGGGCCGGCACCAACCTCTTCTTCAATTCCTGGAAACTCTTCTCACATTCCTCTACCCAGTTGAATTTCACACCCTTTTTGGTTAATTTAGTCATTGGTGCTGAGATTCGGGTAAAATTCTCAATGAAGCGTTGGCAGTATCCAGCCAAACCCAAGAAGCTTCTAATTTCAGTGACATTCTTGGGGCTTTCCCATTCTACTACTGCTTTCACCTTATTAGGATCTACCTCGATTCCAGCCTTAGACACTACGTGCCCCAGGAATCCAACTTGTTCAAGCCAAAATTAACATTTGCTGTATTTGGCAAACAATCGTTGTTCTCTCAACCTCTGTAACACCATTCTCAAGTGTTGAGTGTGCTCTTCTTCTGTCTTGGAGTAGATCAAGATGTCATCAATAAAAATAATTACCCATTTATCGAGGACATCGTGAAATACTCAATTCATTAAATCCATGAAGGCTGCCGGTGCATTGGTTAACCCAAAAGATAACACTAGGAACTCATAGTGACCATACCAAGTCCTAAATGCTGTCTTGGGTATGTCGCTGCTCTTTATCTTGAGCTAATAATAGCCTGATCGAAGGTCTATCTTTGAAAATACTTTGGCACCCTGCAACTGGTCAAATAAATCATCAATGTGTGGCAACAGATACTGGTTCTTAATGGTTAGCTTATTTAATTCCCGGTAGTCGATGCACATACGCAAGCTGCCATCCTTCTTCTCGACAAACAATACTGGAGCACCCTAAGGTGAAACACTTGGGCGAATAAACCCCTTTTCCAATAATTCCTGCAATTGCATCTGCAACTCCTTCAGTTCAACTGGTGCCATAATATATGGAGCCTTAGATACTGGAGTTGCTCCAGCAGTCAAATCTATGGCAAACTCCAACTCTCTATCAGGTGGTAAATGCATCAGATCATCTGGGAAAACGTCGGGAAACTCTTTAACCACCTTTACCTCTTCTAGAGGTGTAATCCTTGCGTCAACATCAAGTACCGATGCTAAATAGCCCTGACACCCACTTTCCAACAATTTTACCGCTTGAAGGGCGGAGGAGACAAGGACCTTTCTCACCCGTTTCATTTTATCTGCTCGGTATACCAATTCTTTCCCTTCTTCATCTGTCACCCTAATCAGCTTCTCAACATACATCACATTAGCTCGATGAGCCGACAACCAATCCATGCCCAGTATAACATCAAAATTCTGCATATTGAACTTAATGAGCTGTGCATCAAAGTTCTTCCCACTAATTTCCACTGGGCACGGCCCGTACAGCTCCTTCAGTTGTGTAACTTTACCAGTAGGCATACTATCAATCATTCCATAATCTAAGATCCTGGGTGGCATCCCAAGTTTCTCGACAAATCTCTTAGATGCGAATGAATGAGTAGCTGCTGAATCGAATAAAACATAGGCTGGTATGCCTGATATAGGTAGGACACCTAGTGTAACAATGCATATAATTTCAGCAGGTCATCAATATTTAACATAAGGAAATTCTTAATTTAAAATGTACTTGCTACTACTTCTGTACTGGCCTCAGCTTCCTCAGCTGATAGAGCATACATCCTTCCCTACGGTTGATTTCCTCGAGTTAAGGGAGGTCAGTACGCCGAGGACTGACTGGAGGGCAAGGCTGTTCTGACCTGACAGTATTTTACATAGTACCCATATGAATGGCAGTTAAAGCAACGAATCTGAGATGTCAGAACTGGGGTGGGGCCCCTCTGCACTTGACCCGTTGCAGATGGAGGTCGGGGTGGCCTTGGAACTATAGGTGTCACACTAGTGTTCGGGTGAAAAGATGTGGAGCCCGAACCACCAGCTGGTCTAGGAGGGTAGCCAGATGGCCTATAGGGCTGCCCATACATGGGCCCAGAATTGTACGACCAGCAGTATACCTTGGAGGAGTTACCCATATCCGGAAATGGGTTTGTTCTCTTCCACAGTCTAGGGGTGAGGGACTGTTCTCCCTTTTGCTTATCCTCCATGGTCTTAGCCTTCTGCACAATCTGGCCATAGTCAGTCAAATCCAAGACCTTAAGTATAGACCCAATGGATGTTTTTAGGCCCTTCAGAAATCTCGCAGCTTTCTCTTCAGCTGTCCGCATATGCCTTGGGGCAAAATGGAACAAGCTCTCAAATTATTGTTGGTACTCAAAGATAGTCTTACCTCCTTGAGTTAAAGCCATAAACTCAGTCTCCTTGTGGTCTCTGAAGCTACGTGGATAATGATTGTCCAAGAACAACTCCTTGAACTGTTCCCAGGTGGGTTCTGGATGGGCAGCCAACAATATGGGCTTAGAAGCTTGCCACCAGGAGTTGGCCTCCTTCTTGAGTTACAACGCTGCACAAATGAGTTTCTGTGCATCCGTGCACTTAATCACCTCAAATATTTTCTCCAGTTCTTGGATCCACTGGTCCGGTTCTAGAGGATCACTCCCCACCTTAGAGAATACAGGTGGTAAGTTCCTCTTGAATGACTCCACTACCTTTGACATATTATTCGCCGTCAGGTAATTGGGAGCATAAGCCGGGTAGTAATGGTATGGAGGGGGTACGCCATACGGAGGAATGCCAAATGGTGGATTTGGAGGTGTACCTCCCACTTGTGGCCCCGTACCAGACCTTACAGGTGGGTCCTGTGGAGTAAGTATCCGGGGAGGTTGACCTGATTGAGAAAGGTCCAATTGTTGCTGAATAGCAGTCATAAATGCTTGTTGTTGCTGAAGCATTTGTTGCTAAAAAGCCTATTGTGACTGCTGAATTATGGTAGCAACATCTCCTGGAGTAATAACCGGTGGAGGGTCCGGGAGTGTAGTCATAGGTGGGTCCCCATGTGCCCCACCCTGACCAAGGGTCTCTGGAGGTGGTGGAGGTGAGGTTTGCCCCACAGAGCGGGACCTCCTGGGATTCGGTGGTCGACCGACCGGACGAGGACCATGCGAGGTACCTCGGGCATTGCTACCGGATCTAGTACGTACCATCGTATCCCTATACCTGGAACATATATGCACCACATTGGTTAGACACCATAGAATTGATTTCGGCACACAATTATATGCCATTACATGGGTACTATAGTGCATGATAGTATGCAACTAACTGCAACTTAATTCCGAGATACAGGGCCAGTGCCCCAACAGGTATGTCAATGGTCCCACTTGACCATAACACATTAATATAGGAATAATAATAATAATAATAATAATCAATATAAACATATTAGTAATAAAAAAAATTTTCATTTTTCCCAAGTTTCCACAACCGGTGGGCTGCATGCCCGCCGATCCTGGCCGAGTGATAAAACGTGAACAGGGCATTAAACCCTGTTCTGTCTTATCTCCTTCCCTTCCTCTTTCTCTCTCTCCCTCTCTTCCTTGGGCGACCTTGGAGGTCTCCTCGGCGCTTCCACTAGCGACTCCACTCATCAACTCGACGCTTTTTTTTTAGAAGATTCACATCTCCCACCTCCAAGTAAGTTCTCCTTCTCTTTTCTCAGAATTTTCTCTTGGGGGGTAAAAATGCATGTGTAGACTTTAATCTAGGCTCTCTTTCCATATTTTCTTCCATAGAATAGTGTTGCCATGTGATTGTGATGTTCCTCTTGTGGTCATTCCTAGTTTATTAGGATTTATCTTCCCATTTTGAGAAAAACCCCAAATCGTGCCCTAGTTTTCTCAAATTTGGGGATTTCTTCAATTCTCNAGGCTCTCTTTCCGTATTTCCTTTCGTAGAATAGTGTTGCCATATGATTGTGATGTTCTTCTTGTGGTCATTCCTAGTTTATTAGGATTTATCTTCCCATTTTGAGAAAAACCCCAAATCGTGCCCTAGTTTTCTCAAATTTGGGGATTTCTTCAATTCTCGCTCTTTTTCTCCAATTAATGATTCCTTTGTGATGCATTACACTTGATTTGTGCTTAACATGCTATAGAATTCATGAAATGTCTATTATGCTTGGAATCCCCATGTCTTCCCATGAAAACCCCTCTTTTGTATTGAGTTTCCTTGATTTTCCCTGTACATACTTGGTATTTGTGGACCTCCATAGTCTATTAGGGTATGTTTTTGTACATTCATGATCCCGCTACCATGGCGTTTCCGTCTTAGACCTATAGTTTCAAGTTTTACTCTATTGTGAATGAATTTTCGCATTGAAATTGAATCCTCTCATGTTACATATGCTCCTTGCTATCATTTTGCTGTTTTATCATGACTCCGCTTTGGCACTTACCATGCATCTCGTTCATAGGCTCCCTATCATTCCTAGCTTGTCGCTTTTTCTATTTTGTGAGAAATTTGAGTTTTGGGGCTCCCCTTTAATGCTGTCATTTTTCCTTTCCTTACTCACCCTGCTTTCTTTTATTCTTGCCAGGATGTCATCTCGCACCGGCAAGGGACCCTCTTCTTCTGGCGCGCGACATAAGACTACCGCTTCCAAGCGGAAGAGTACGAGACCCAGCTCTTCAACCCCCCGCACAGGGAGACCCGATCCTGCCCGGTCTGACCCTTTGGACTATGATGAGGAGCTCTTCCATAATGCAAAGGCAGTAGCCAACTGGCCGACTTTCCTGAAGAGGTTGGTGATGATGGAGAAGACCGTGGTAGTCGACGACTTCCACAAAGCTCGGCTTCAGGAGAGGTTCTCAGCACTGGGCTGGGAGTCTATCCTCCACGTAGACCGTCCATGCTACGAGCAACTAGTTCACCGGTTCTACTACAACTTGGAGGTTTCTTATCCATACGGAGAGTACACCATAGTCAGCTTGGTGAAGGGGGTAGACATCCAGCTGACCGTGGATACCTTGGCCAGCATGGGCATATCGACAGCTGGGCACCGATACTACAGTCCCCCCAGGAGTAAGCCTCTGGGACCATTTATGAGCTTGGAGACGCCGGACTTCATCTACGAGACCATCTGCGGTAGCAGTACCCGTCCGGAGTCCGAGACATCCTTCTACCCCGAGGTTCGCTTATTTGCCCGTTTGGTCCAGTTCAACCTGCTCCCCAGAGGAGGTCATCGAAACCACGTGGGTTTCATGACGGCCTTCATCGCTTTCTGCATATACACGACCGTAGAGGGAGGTGTCGAGCACTTGTGCCTGCCGTACATCATTCTCAAGACGATGGAGCACCATACTTCCCACCCTGAGGATGGAGGATTCCCCTATGGCAGGATCCTCACTAGGATCTTCGAGTTCTTCGGGGTGGACCTGAGTGGCGAGGAGGGGAAGACTCCGGCTGATAGGTTCGACAGGGGTAACCTCCTGAGGATGGGTCTCCATACCCTTATGGATACACCTCCGAGAGCAGGAGCTCAGAGAGGTAGGGATAGGAGGGCTACCCCTATGGAGGATGTCCACATAGAGGAGGAGTCCAGCGGGGAGGATGAGGACTATGTTCCTCAGGATGAGGAGGATGATCTGGTGGGTGATGACATCCCTGAGGAGGCGCCTTAGGAGTCGAGAGGCCTCGATCCTAGTTCCTCCAGAGTTGCAGCCTCACAGCATAGAGCCCCACCACCTAGGAGTGGTGCATACGACTTCGAGGGCATGATGTCCACCATGCGGGCCTTGCAGGATGGCCAAGTTCAGCTACTGAGAAGGTTGGACGAGAGTGCTTCCAGGGAGGAACGCATCCTGGAGAGGCAGGCTACTTTGGAGAACTCCTTTCTCCAACTGGGCCAGGACTTGAGCACCACGGCCAACGCCATGTCAGTAGATTTTGACCAACTACGGAGGGCGGTACGACTAGTGAACACGAGGTTTGACTACTACGACCATCGCCTCGACATCAACTCTAGACCTCTGACGAACGTGGTGATCATAGATGACGACGACGATGATCAGTGAGGGCTTAGCTCGCCCACACCAGCTTTTTATCTATTTTTCCTTTTTGTGGACCTTGTTGTATATTTTATTTCTTCTTATTCCTTATATTTGCACTGTAACTGGAATTATTTGTGGGATAATGTATTTTGATAGTGGTTTGTGATGCATTTATTTGTTGAATTCTTGTGTAGTTTGGTTGTGATGTTTATTGTTACTTTTTGATCATTGTTATATATGAATATATTGTTTATCAGGTGTTTGTGTGAAAAATTTTTGGAAATCCCATTTTACGCCGTTATGCTGTTGAAATTTCGTCAAACTAGTACTTGATAGGTTATAACATCAACTTATTTACCTTTTATCTACTCTCACGCATGCCATGAATGCAACATCTAATGTAACCATTTTTAATACTTCATTCTTTGGCTTTTACTCTTTAAAGCTTTTACAATCACCCAATCCCATTTCCATATTATAGATTCTACGGGATTCTAATGGTATGCTGTGAGTGGAGCAGAGCATCAAGCTCTGATACCACCGTTGTCACGCCCCGTTCACACTAAATCGGGCCAGTGACCGGGCTAACACCGGTTAACCCAAACCTGCTAGGATCATCTGATACTGTATTCCACCACAGCATACACACAACTAATATAAGCTCATCAGATCAGCGGAAGACTAGGTTTACCTATGAATGTTCCCATAATACTTGATACCCGAATTGTGATACAATAGTTATATACATGTGGGCCCGAAGGCATGATATTTACAAAATAAAAGTACAATTCACATATCAAGTACATAAAGGAAACCATCAAAATAATCAGAGTACACAGCTCAGCTCGGTATCAAAGGCTAGAGATCAGCTCGGCATCAAGGGTTAAGCCCAACTCGGCATCACCTGGTAGAGCTCAGCTCGGCCTCAAAAGTGGAGCTTAGTTCGGCATCAGAACTGTGGTCCCGCAGCACAACTCTCGCACGAGCAGTCAGTGCCGTGCTCTAACTCCTCAAGGGCCCACCCGTCCTCTTCAGGGAACTCGACTGTGGGACCCACCCCGTGCTCTTCAGATGTATGACCTGCAAAATCATCTAAAAAGGGGGGTACCTGTGGGATGAGCTCACTAGCTCAGTAAGTGGTAAGATGGACCACACAGCACTCCGCACATCAAAACACAATCATATGCACTACATGCCATGCAATACCTTTTAAATCACATCCACCTAAGCAACATTACTAAGTCTTTGGTTTAGTGCTACTACAGCCACAGTGAGCGTATACTTTGGGTACGAGCCGCGAACTCCATCCCACGATACGCCCATAGGGCTGTCAGAGAAGGCCCACCATGAGTACTCAGAAAAGTAAAAACATGCCGACCACCGGCTCTCAACAGAAATGTAAATGACTGAAATTAAAGGTGCTGACTCCAGCAATTTAAAAGCAGTACGATTGGCCCTCTTGAATGTACCACCGGGGTTGTCGACTGTCCTAATGACCCACCAGGCGTTATGTCTAACCGCCACAGTGACCCGACAACCGCGACCACTGCTTCCCCCCAAATGGTAACCCAACACCTTAACCCTTGTTGGGAAGGGTCGTAGCACGGGATGGTGAAAATCCTAAACCGCATGCTCCTATATGACAATAGTACGATTGCATAGTGCCACCACGTCCCATACCACGGGCCACCAATGCACTCGTTTCCAAGCCGACTACGGCATCTAGTCTATCAATGCATCATGCACAATGATGTCAACATTCATCACATAAGCATCTCATCACTTGGCATTTAGAAAGTAAACATAATACACATGCATAACAATGTGAGGATGACTAATCTACATAGCATTTTCATGATGGCATGACTAGACTAGATACAATTAAATGAATGCCAAACAATGCCTTGAAACAAGGCCAACATCCTCTCCCCACTTACTTGTAGTGTACAAGGATTCCCGTTCGGTACGGGTGAGATCCGGTGCGAGACACGTAGGTTTTGGTGAACCTAACATAATTGAGCGGGGTTAGTACTTCACTATTTTGGAATCAAAATAAACATGATCCAATGACACGATCATGTTTAGAATCCTAAAAGGAGGTCACATGTCCGATTTGGGTCCAATCGGACGTAAAAATCACATTCAGGGCCCCACAAGTGGGTCAGATAGCCCACCGGTCTGGACCGGCGGGTAGGTTGGCCCGCCGGTTGGCCTGCCAGTCTGGCCCACCGATTGGGCCAGAGGGGCCTGTTAAGACCGGTGGGCAGGGTGGCCTACCGGTTAGCCCGCCGGTCTGGCCCGCCGGTTGTGCCCGAAGGCCCTGCCCTCTCAGGCCGGTGCCCACAGGCGGGCCAGATGGCCCACCGGTCTTGGCGGGCAACCTGCTGTTTCTTCCCAACTTCCTCCATTCTTTGGGGATTCAAATGGGGGCTTTTCCCAATCCATTCTTCACACTTTCAAAGTCTTATAGGATGGTTCTAACCTAGATTTAGGTTAGATTCAAGTGATGGGAAACCATCTTACCTTCTTTGCTCAAGAACACCTTCAAAACCCCAAAATCACTTCAAATCCACAATGTTTCTCCAACCTTTTCAATACCTCTTCAAATCCTTCAAGATCAACACATAAATCATATATCAAACCTTAGATTCATCATTTCAAAGGGGATTTACAAGATCTCAAGAAACCCTACTCGAATCAAGGGTTTAAGCTTGGATATGGTGAATGTTTAAGGAATCCAACTTTGCTTACCTCTAAATGTAGATCTAGTGTTGAAGATCACTCTTCCGGCTCCGGAATGGGAAGATCAAGCTTTGGTGCCACTGAAATCCTTCTCTTCTTCCTCTTCCTTCTCTTCCCTTTCTTTTCTCTCTCCTCTTTACTATCCTCACCAACGTACGAGCATCATAAATGAAAGAAAAGAAAATCATAAATGATATATATACTTCTTAAATAACTAAATAGTTCACATGGATGGGTCACTCAGGTGGGTGGGTGCACCCACCTGTCCGCCCACCTGAGGGCCAAAACTTGAAATTTTGACAGAGTTCGGGCCTCGGCGTGAACCCCACTCTTGGCATGCGATGTAATATACGTATACACCTTAATATACGGCTACAATACCTGCTTTATCCGTACATGGCCTTATGATAGGTGCATGTACACGGCTTGGGTACTCCCGTCTCTTCTGGCACCGGCTCGGACTTGTCGGGCCAGCCGGTGTTTAAGGTCACCCTTGCCATCATAGTCCATAAGGAGCCCGCTCTAACTCTCTCCGGTTCGGGTCCTGCATAGTTAAACTGGGTCAACCGTGTAATCAGACCGGGTTTAAGAAGTAGGGTATTACACCTGTGGCCCTCTAGGACCAAAAGGAGCGCAGACCGTCTCCTCCTCAAGAAAGGCCTTGTAATCCCTATCCTGATCTAGGAGGGAGTCATCCCATACCCCTTCAGCCAACCTCTCAATCTGATTCATAGGGATACGCTTTGGATTATACATAGTAGATGAAGGAAAGTAAGGAGAAGAATGCACAATAGGATCAGACCACTGAGGAATGACACGCTCTCCCAGATACCAAGCATGGCCCCAGATACCCCTAAATGGTATGTGATTCTTTGCCAGGTACTTGGCTTGAGCAAACTCATCAGGGTTAGGGAATTTGAGGTATCATAATGGTCCCCAATTAACCTGCAAAGTTAAGAAGAGGTGAGTACAGCACAAGGCAAAAGGGAAATTTGATACCAAACATGACTTACCTCTGTGAGACAGTTCAGGAGGGAACGGGCGGTGGTCCCAAAAGGATGGCATTGGCTCCTCAACACTCGGCTATCTCCCCATCTTGTAGCTATAGGGAAAGGTGAGCTCTAAGGATACTTCAGCATAGGACCTAGGGTCTTTAGGTGTTCATAAAACCAAGGCTGAATTGAAATATCAAAATAAGGAGATGCAATCAATAAATAAAAAATAAGAAAAGAATAGAAGGAAAATGTGAAGTCACCTGGAGAATGTAGCCTGCCTCCTTGAGGCCTCGATCCCTATATGCTAGCAGGTCTAGGGCCTGTAGAAGGTATGCATAGGTGGCCCCGCCCTAATCCCAAGAATCCACTTCCCGAAGGTTTCAAAAAAGGGCAACTATGCTAATATCCACCCCACCCTGGAGGTCACTAAAGAGACACTGTGCAATAGTAAATAAGAGGAAAGAGCGGGTTATCTGTTCAAGGTTACCTGGGTTCACCCTCAAGTCCACCCTCATCCAACGGGCACTGATCCACCTAAATGGATATGTGACTGATCCTCCTGAATCTTAATACCCATCAAGTCCATAAATTCCCGTTCTATCAAAGTCACAAGAAGCGATAGGGGCCTCCCCCCTGAAGGGTACGCTCGTCATAGCATAAAAGCACAAGGGTGTGATAGTGATCTCGCCAATAGGGAGATGAAAGGAATGAGTGCTCTGCCACCACCGCTCTATCAGAGCTCCCGCCAATGTCGAGCTAAACTTCTTGGTCTCTAGCGAGGTCAATTGGCTCAGGTAAGTGGAATCTACTTGCCCCTGAACTTGTGTGGAAGCATCTGGTACCATTCCTGGACCGCATTTGGGTGACCATACCTAGCCAATATGGGGGATGCTCCCCCATTGTTAAAACAAAAAAAATACAAAAAATGCATAACTAAATTGAATAAAAAGATAATAATGAATAAATAAGGGAAAATAAGAGGACTTACCCATGTGCCCCCACAAAGTTACAGATATGGTCTCAGGTCCTGTGGAGTGTCCGCCTGATGTACCAATCTGTGGGACTATTGTCCTCCTGGGAGGATATACCACAGCTCTCTCCACCACCTAGCCGGATTTCTCCCTAGGTCCTTCTCTTTCTTCTTTCAGCCATATTTTTCAAAAATTACAAGGAGCCCCAAGAAGTTTCACAATTTGTAAAAAGGCCCGAAAAGACTTCAAATTCTCCAAATGGCCCCCTCCTAAAAAACTATAAAGATCTTCAGGGTAAAGATGAAGAACTTAAAGGAAAACCTGAAGATCTTCAAAAAAAAATTTGAAGAAACCCGAAGAAATGCAAAAAGCTTCGAATCTTCGAAGAAATTCAAAAACCCGAGCTCACAAATCGTTCCCAGCTCAAGAAAATCGGAATAGGGAATGAATAGGAGGGGGGACCATTTTATGGTAAAAAATTTCGTTTTCCAAAAAAAAAAAATCCAATTCCAAGAGGCAAATTAAAGATTCATACCACAAAATACCAAATTCAAAATAATTTCTTATGGTAGATAAAAATTACCTCGCATGAAATTGGAAGGTAAAAATCAAATTCAAAAGGGAAGGTGAAATACAAGTCAAATTTAAAGGGTAGATAAAGAATTACCTCATATAAAAATGGAAGGTAAAATCCAAACCAAAATTATCGTGGCAGGTAAAAAATTATATGACATGAAAAGGAAAAGTGAAAATGAAATCGATAAATAGAAATTGCATCACATGAAAGTAAAATTCAAGATTCCAAATCAAAAGCCAAAATTCAAGATTCCAAATCAAAAGTCAAAATACAAGATTCAAATCAAAAGCCAAAATTCAAGATTCCCAATCAAAAGTCCAAATTCAAGATTCAAATCAAAAGCCAATTTCAAGATTCCAAATCAAAAGTCAAAATTCAAGATTCAAATCAAAATCCAAAATTCAAGATTTCAAATCAAACGCCAAATTCAAAATTCCAAATCAAGAGCCAAATTTCAAGATTCCAAGGCCTAAATTAAGGTTCCAATCCCATGACTCAAATTCAAGAACCCCAATCAAGGATAGAAAGAATCTCATTGAACCGGCCCTAGGTGGCCCAATCTCTTTGAATCAGCTTCGAGTGACCCAATCTCATAGACCGAATTTCCAAGTTGGCACATGGAAGCCAAGTCAAGGAAAATTCAAGAATCAAATAGTTTTTCTTTTACAAGATTGAAAGAGTAGCGAATTTCTTTCTTGTAATTGACGATCCTAGATAGCCCAGATTGGTTCGAAAGAACCCACCTAGAGACTAGATAGCCCAAATTGGTTCGAAAGAACCCACCTGGAGACCAGATAACCCAGAACGGTTTGAAAGAACCCACTTGGAGACTAGATAGCCTAGATTGGTTCGAAAGAACCCGGCTGAAGGCCAGGTAGCCCAGACCAGTTCGAAAGAACCCACCTAGAGACCAAATAGCCCAGATTGGTTTGAAAGAACCCACTTGGAGACCAATAGCCCAAGTTGGAGACCAAATATCCCTAGACTGGCACATGGAAGCCCAGCCTAGGAAAAGTCAAGAATGAGATACTAACATCTTTTGGAGGATTGGAAGAGAAGCGAATTTCTTTCCTACAAATCGGTAGTCCAGCTAAATCCTAAACTTTAAAGTAGTTAAGAGATATTACCTGTTGCATTTTCAACTCTGTCATTAGTGAGCAAGATGACGACAGTACATGCTCCAGGTGAGAAAATGTGGTCGTTCTTTTCTTTGCCCTTCAGCTGTAAGCACAGGCCTCAGCCAAAGATGGGCATTCTGTGGACACTCAATTTTATCATCCTCCTCTGGCTATGATGAACTATGGACCTTGGATGTGATCTTACTCTTCCTATCGACAGAGATGACAACTGGCTGAGGAAATTATTCCTAGAAGCAATCCATTCTTACCCAAAATTTCTAGAAATCTCGATTGAGAGAAAAGAACGGTCCAATTATAACGTTCCATATATAAAGAAATCCAATCCAAAGAGACCATATAGATGTATAGTACCTGGAATCACGATTCCAAGGATATATGGTACGTCAAAATCAGACCATCGGATCGTCTGCAATCACTCCCAAAAATTACACCTTGAGTACCCGAACCCCGCCCATGTGAGCCCCCATGCATTGCCTTGAGCACCCAAACCCCACCCATGCAAGTCCCAATGTCTTGCCTTAAGAACCCAAACCCTGTCCATGCGAGTCCCCATGCCATAACTTGAGTGCCCAAATCCCACCCATGCGAGCCCATATGCCTTGCCCCACATCCCTGCCCGTGCCCCACATGCACCAGACCAAGCCTTACGCACACCCGACCAAGCTCCACGTGCACTTGACTAAGCCCCGTACATAACCCGACCAAGCTTAGGCACCCCTGTTAAAGCTTTAATATCCCTATCAAAGCTCCAGCACTCCTGCTGAAGCTCCAGCACCCCTACTAAAGTTCCAACTCCCCTGTTGGAGGTCCAGCGCCCCTACTGAAGCACCAGCACCCCTGTTGGAGCTCCAGGGCCCCTGCTAAAGCTCCAGTGCCCCTACTGAAGCTTGAACCCCCTGTTTTAGCCCCAAAACCCCTGTTTTAGCTCCAACACCCCCGTTGAGGCCCCGGAACCCCGCCAATGATTGGAAACCTCATTCTGGTGACTGATTCAGAGAAGGGATTCCCTCTTCACCTACCTATGTACCCAACACTGCCCCATTTGCGTACCCTACATCGCAGCCTCCCATTGGTCCAAAAAGGCATCTTTTTACCTTATTGGCCCAAAAAAAATTTACTTTTCCCTCCATTAGCCAAAGAAATTTACCCTCTACCCCATTGGTCCAAAATTTCATATTTTCACCCCATTGGTTGAGGAACTTCCTCTTTCCTCCCCATTGATCCAAAAATTCTATAAATACACCCCCTCCCTTTAGTTTGACACACCACAACCCAAGCCTCCTAGTGAGCATCCCTTGTAGAGAAGCTCTGCCCTCTCTCCTCCCCTTCGCCCCTTGAGGTTTTTCAAGTCTTCAGAGAGATCTTTATAAGATTCAAAGTGTTCTTCAGGCCTTCGAAACAATTCAATTCTTTGCCTTCTTTGAGTGATATTTTTATGGAGAAAAAGTTTCCCCTTAGTCTCCCACCCCATCTTGAGGTTCTTCAAGTCTTCAGAGAGATCTTCATAAGATCCGAAGAACACTTCGGATCTTGGAAGTATTCTTTGGGCCTTTAAAGTTCTTCAACCATTTAGGTTTTAGCCTATTTCCAACGAAAACTCTGTCAGAGTACCGCTCAGCCTAGCTCTCCCATAGCCTATCCCTAATGAAAGCTCTGTGGGAGTGCCACCTCAGCTTAGTCCTTCCACAACTTATCCCCAGTGGAAGCTTTACCAGAGTGCCACCTCAGCCAAAACCTAAAAGTAGCCCATCCCTCACAGATGCTCTACCAAATCAACACCACAGTCAAATTCCGAAAGCAATCGTTCCTAGCTGGACCTCTGTCCAAATATTACCACCGTCAATGTCTCTCAAGAAAGGAAGTTGGAGATCAAGAACATCTTCCCTGAGCTAGGAGAATTCAAAAGGTAGTCCGTGCCAGTACTAATCAGGGGTCCACCCCTCTTGACCCAAAATAGTGGTTAAGCTCAGATATAACTTCTTAATCAAACATCATAATGTAGACTTTAAATTGACCTTGTTTTCATGTACATAGTTATTTAAATTCAGTCCATGTATATATGTGTGATAACCTAGCCATGCATGCGGAATAGGAATAATCATGGAAAATGTTCGCTCTTAAGCATCTAGTAGGAAGTTCAATTGAATCGGGTAGATTGGGTGCCTAACACCTTCCCAATTCTACAATCTGACACTTACCCTAAATCTCTGAACTAGACCAACTTCTGGGCCTTCTTCTCAGGAATTGGGCACACCCTCGGGTCCTAGGCCCATAATCCTATGTATAATCCCAATCCCTCGTATTGGACCATCATCAAAACCCCATCTCAATGACGAACTTTACACTCCTACGAAATAGGTCTCCACGTATCTCTGAGTGGCGATATAGCAGTGTGGGGCCACGAGTAAGCACACACGACACACCCTCCCTAAGAAAGAGAAGGAGAGGAGAGAGGGCCAAATGTAAGTCTTTTTCCTCCCCCCAAAGGGGAAAAGAGAGAATCTCTGGCCACTACCCTCACAAACAGGGGTTTATGTGTTAGGTTATCACTAGGGGGAAGCACCGATCGCAGACTGCTGTGGTGGTTAGGAGTATACCCGACTGATTATTAGGACAATCGACAACTTTGGTGATATATTCAGAGGGCCAATCGTACTGCTTTTATTTTTTGCTATAGTTCAGCCATGATTTACATTTTTGAGGTGGTTCAACCACGATTTACTTTTCTGAGTGCTTACGACTGGCCTTCTCTAACAACCCTTTGGGTGTATCATGGATGGGGAATACATCTCGTACTCAGGACATACACGCACTGTAGTTGTGAGTAGCATGTAACCTATGACATAGTAATGTTTGCTTAACTAGAATAGGTTAAAAAGTGAGTCTCATGCATATAGTATCATTTGAATTGCAATTGCTTGTGTGCGTCTTTCTTTTCATTTACTAAGCTAATGAGCTCATCCCTCTTATATACACCTTTTCAGATGATTGTGCAGGCTACTCGGTAGAGGAACTCATATCAGGTCCCACTGAAGAAACTCCTAAGGGGGATTGGTGGGTCCCAGAAGGATTCGACCACGGTGACAATTGCCTGTGCGAGAAATGTGTTACGGGGCAATAGTAGTAGACTCTAATTGTTGTTCTCATTTTGATTCTTTTGGTATATAACCCTTTTGTGCTCTCGATAGTTAAATTGCTATTTCTTGTATAAATATCTTACCTTCGGATTTGGACAAAGCTTCAGCTAGGGAAGGCTATTTCTAGTTTTGGATTCGGACAGGGCTTCGGCTTGGGAAGGCTATTTCTGAAAAGATTCTAAGGGCACTCAGACAGAGCTTCAGCTAGGGAAGGCTATTTTTAGATTTGGATTCGGACAGGGCTTTGGCTAGGGAAGGCTATTTTCGAATTTGGATTCAGACAAGGCTTCAGCCAGGGAAGGCTATTTTTGGGCTTTAAATGAGGTGGCACTCCGACAAAGCTTTCGTTGGGGATAGGCTATGGGACGGCTAGGCTAAGGTGGCACTTCGGCAGAGCTTCCACTGGGAATGACTATTTCTAGAAAAAATTCCAAGGGCACTCGGACAGAGCTTCGACTAGGGAAGGCTATTTTTGAAAAAGAAACGGATTGACCTAAAAATAAATTGAAGATCTCCAAAGCCCCAAATAACTCTTAGAAGATCCGAGCAAAACTTCTGATCTTGACAAAATCAAGAACACTCAGAAGGGGGAAGGCTAAGAACATGCTATTTTTTAAAAAAATGGATTGAACTATGAATTTGGATTCAAGACCTTCAAAGCCGCGAAGAACACTTCGAAGATCTAAACAAAATTTTGGATCTTGATGAAGACCGCTCCAAAGACCCGAAGAAACTCAAAGGGGGAGGGGAGGAGGAGAGAGTGCAGAGCTTCACTTCCTAAGGGTGGGGTTCTGATCTTGGTCTCTGTCTATCTATCTCTGTGTGTAAAATCTAAAGGAGGGGGGTAATTATAGTATTTCTGGGCCAACAGAGAGGAGAGAGAATGGGTAAAAAGGGGTTTTTGGTAACATGAGAGAGGGAAACTCTTAGAAAAGGGTATTTTAGTCAAATGGGAGAGGAAACTCTTAGAAAATGGGATTTTGGTAAAATGGAAGGAGAGAAAAATTTAGAAAAGGAGTTTTCAGACCAAAGGGATGAAGAGGAAATCTCTTCACCTATCGGGCCAGTCAAACACCAATCCTGGCAATTGGCGGTGGCACACAAGGTTGAGTTGAAGTGCATGGGGCATGGCTGGTACAACTGCATGGGGTGTATGGGCAATGTGCATAGGGTGTGCGGGAAATCTGCATAGGATGTGCGGGCAATGTGCACAAGGTGGGCACAGGCTAGGCACAAGGGTGTGTAGGCAATAGCATGGGTGTGCGGCACATAGTGCACGGGGCTAGGCATGAGCATAGGAATGGCTGGCAAGGACACTTGCATGCAGGTTGGCGCAAGCATGGGCATGGATGGTAGGGGCACAGGCATGGCTGGCAGGGGAGTGGGCATGGATGGCAGGGGCACGGGCATGGCTGGTAGGTGCGCATGCATACAGGTTGGGCAGCAGCTAGCATGCAGCATGCATGAGGGTTGGCCTGCTAGCCAGCACATGCAACACGTGTGTAATCAGAGAATTTTTTTATGATGATTACAAGAAATCTGACGGTCCAATTTTGACGTGCCATTTATCGTCGAAATCGTATTTCCAGGTACTATCCATTTGTATGGTCATCTTGACCAGATTCCTTTGTATATAAAAAGTTAAATTTGGACCCACTTCTCTTTCACACAAGGGTTTCTAGGATTTTCAGGTAGGGGATGAAGTTGGGGTATTTGGGTAGGTAGGGAATGCTTCTGTGTTTCTAATAGGCTTGCCTGTGTGCGAAGCATACATATGGGAAAATGTAATTTTCTAGGGACGATTGTGGGAGATCCGACAGTCCAATTTTGATTTGCCATATATCATCGAAATCGTATTTTCGAGCACTATCCATCTGTGTGGTCATATTGACTAGATTCTTTCATATATAAAAAGTCAGATTTGGACCCTCTTCTCTCCTGTGCGGGGTTTCCATGGTTTTCAGATATGTGGGAATGTTTTTGGGTTTTCTTAGTCCATCATCATCTCTATTGATCGGAAGTCAGAAATCACATCTAAGATTCACATTTCATCATAGCTGGAGGAGGGTGACAAAATTGGGTGTCTACAGAATGCCCCTCTTTGTCCGAGGCTTGTCTCAATGGTTGAAGGGAAAAGAAAAGAACGACCATATTTTGTCACCCAGAGTATGTACTGCCGTTATTTTGCTCATTAATGATGGAGTTGAAAATACAACAAATAATATCTCTCAACTACTTTAAAGTTTTAGGACTTACCTAGGTTACCGATTGTGGGAAAGGAATTCACTGCTCTTCCAATTCTGCAAAAGATGTTAGTACTTTGATCTTTGACTTTTCCTTAGCTGGGCTTTACATGTGCCAATTCAAGGGAGTTGGTCTCCAGACTGGGTCATTTGAACCAATTTGGACTATCTGGGACTGATGGTTACAAGGGAGGAATTCATTACTTTTCCAATCTTGTAACAGGCAAACACATTTTATTCTTGGATTTTCCTTAACTGGGCTTCACATGTGCTAGGTCAGGGAGTTTGGTCTATGAGATCGGGTCACTTGGAGCCGATACAAAGAGATTGGGCCACCTGGGGCCAGGTAAATGCAATTGGGCTGCCTGGGGCCGGGTTAATAAAATTGGGTCACCTAAGGCCGGTTCAACGAGATTGGGCCACCTGGGGCCAGGTCAATGAGATTGGGCCATTTGGGGCCTTGCAATGCAATTTGGTTCTTAATTTAGAATCTTGGATTTTGATCTTTAATTTTAAGCCTTGATTTAGAATCTAATTTTTTTTTTCTTTTGTGGAAATTGAATTTTTTTACCCATAAAATGGTCCCCCATCCTTTGTTTATTCCTCATTCTAAATTTTTTGAGTGGGGAATGATTTGTGAGTGATTGAGTTCAGGTTTTTGAAATCTTCTTGAAGATCCAAACCATTTTGCATCTTCCCGGGTTTTTTTAAATTTTTTCCAAAGATCTCCAAGTTTTCCTTAAAGTTCTTCATCTTTCTCTTGAAGATCTTCATAGTTCTTGAGGAAGGAGTCATTTGGAGAATTTGATATTCTTGTGGGCTTTTGTGCAAATTGAGAAACTTCTTGGGGTTTTTTGTGATATTGGAAAATATGGCTGAAAAAAAGAAAGAGAAAGACTTGTGGAGAAATCTAGCTGGAGGGTTGCAGTAATTCTTCTCAAAGGGATGAGGGCCTGGCCGATTGGTACTCTGGACAGACTCTCCACAACACTCAGAACCATATCTGCAACTCCATATGAGGTTCTTGCGTAAGTCTTTACATTTCATTCATTATTTTGATCATCTTTTATTTTCGTTTTTTTTTCTTCTTCTCTTTTTTTTTTTTATCTTTTTTTTTTATGTTTTTTTTTTTTTTTTTTTTTTTTTTTTTTTTTTTAATATATTGTTTATTTCCATTAGCATGAAGGGAGGGAACCACCTAGCTTTGCCCTATATGGCCATCCAAACATGGTTCGGTCATGGTACAGGATACTCCCTCATAGAGTTAAAGAGATGGTTGATTCATCATGCCTACGCCAGTTAGCCCTTATAGAAACCCAAAAATTCAATCCGTCATTGGTAGGGGCCTTAATGGAGTGGTGGTGGCCGAGTATTCCCTCATTTCATCTTCCTGTTGGAGAGATTACCATCACGCCTCTGTACTTCTACGCCTTGAGGAGTGTTCCATTTGGGGGTAGACCTATGACCCTTCCCGAGACTCTGGCAGCTAGGGAGTTTGTGGACCTGACAGGTCTTACTATTGTGGTTGATCAGGCTCATATCCGTCTTGGGGATATCAGTGACGATGGTAGAGAACTGGCCTATGGGTAAACCTAGCAACATGGCCCAGGTGGCCCATTCTTTCTTGTTGTTTGCTATGGGTTAGTGTCTTTTTAGTGACCTCCGAGTGGGAGTAGACATTCGCCTGATGTTCTTCTTCCGGGATCTTCAAGAGGTATATTCCTGGGACTAGGGTGGGGCTGCCTGTGCATACCTCTTGCTGACCCTAGAGCTGTTGTCATATGGAGACCGAGGTCTCAAGGGAGTGGGCTACATCCTCCAGGTAATTTTCATCTTGTACCTATTCCCTTTCATTCATTTGGATTGCATTTCCTTACTTTGATCTTTTAAAACAGCCTTGGTGCTTTGAGCCCCTAGAGATTATAGCTCCCAAACTGAGGGATCCTTAGGAATTTTTCTTCCCCATAGCTACAAGGTGGGGAGAGAATCAAGTGCTTAGAGCCATTAGACGGGGACCACTGTTCATTCTCTTCTTAACGGTGTTACTGAGGTATGCCATTTGACACTAAACTTCCTTTTGTCATATGTTGTACTTACTTTTCCTTGGACTTGTAGGTCACTTGGAGGTCGTTCCAGTCTCTCATATTTCCAGACTCTGATAAAGTTTTCATGGCCAAATGCTTATCTGAGAATCGGGTCTTGTTCTGAGGCATATGTGGCCATGTCTGGTACTTGAGAGAGAGAGAGTCATGCCCCAGTGGTCTAATCTCCAGTCACATCTCTCTCCCTATCTTCCTTCACCCACCATGCATTGCCTAGAGATCCTACCCACAAACGAGAGTGATAGTTCTCAACTGGGATAGGGACTACAGAGCCTTCCTAGAGGAGGAGACCGTATACACCCCTCTTGTTCCTGATGGTCCAATGGTATATTGCCCTTTCTTGATTAAGTATTTCATTCATGATTCAACTTCTTTTTTGTTTTGGTCTTGACTGATGTTCTTTCATGGGAGAACACGACGTGTAGACCCTTCTACTGTTCAGTCACATGTTAGTGTTGTTGATCCTTCCCAAGCCGGACCTTCTACTAGTGTGGGTGGGTCTCTCAGAGTAGCCAAAATCCCCTTCCCTTGGGCTGCCCATTCCTTATGAGTATGTGAGTATCTGATCATCCATCAATTGACTCTTGACTTCCTTTGGCTGATGTGCTCTTTCTTAGGTGCCCCCGGAGGCTTATTCTGAGATTAGGTGGATGCATTATGGCCTATGTGAGATGATTGTAGGTGTTTCCTACTTTCCCTTTCCTTTTTCCCTTCTTCTTTCCTTATTCTTCTTCTTGATCCTTTCCTATATTCCTTAGGATGGAAGGATTGACGCCTTGGAGAGCCAAGTTAGTTCCTACGAGCATGATGCACTGATTTAGGATATGACACAGAGGCTGGAGCAGACTGGATTAGCATCTGCGGGTTCCCTGGTACTCCATGGGGGTGATTCAGAGTATGGTTCAGATGATGACCTTACTCCTTAGGGACCTGCCTATAGTACCTGCAAGTATAAACACATGTATTTTTCTTTTTCCCTCCCCCTCTTATTTTGGCATTTTATGAATAAAAATCTATCTTTGACATAAAGAGAAACTTTTCCTTTTGTTTTTGTTTGTGGCTTACAATGTTTAGGCATAATCAACTCCACAACTCAAGTCGTAATTAGAGTAATCAGGATAACACAAAATATCCAAATACTTCCTCATTCTATTACTAAGTGAATTACATAGAAAGGGGAACAATTTTCCTACCATAGACAGGATAGGTAAATAATAAGGTGGGGAGACAACTCTTGAGGTAGGTGAAAGTTCACAAACTCTTTTGGGTCCATCACCTCGAGCCCATATTGTTGGCCAATGTACGTAGGTAAATAAAAGGATGTGTGAGTCAATCCTATCAACCTAACGTAATTGTAGCCCAGGGTTTTCATTAGAAAATCTTCTTGCGGCCCCCTTGGGCATCTCCATACAATATCTCACCCAGTCCTTTCCCGCAGATACTTCTCCCAGTTAGTAATAAGGTTGAATTTTGAAACTTCCCTCTTATATTGGTAGCAAAGAACTCCGAGCGGGCCTTCTTTTAATGGCTTAGTTAACTTCAGTTTCTCATGAAGCCAAATTTGAAAAATAGTATGACTCCCCTGATAATTATATAGTCTGAATCTATGGCCATGGCTCATGTCATTGAATCCCTTGAGTGTTTCTGCAAGAACCGTAGGGATGATGTCACCTCCTTTCTTCAACTGTTTTACCACCTCAACCAGAATGGGCGGTGCACCATGCCTAGGAGTTCGGAGAATATAGTGAGCTATCATGCAAAGTAAATGCATCCTGTGATCTCCATTGATGGATTCCTCCCCTTAGTAAATGTTGGGTGAAGATCTAGGCCACCTTCAGAATGTTAATCTTCTCATACCTGATGAATTGCTTCATTTCCTCTTCTTTCCATCCGAAGAAGTCCTGAATTTCTTCTAAATAATCTTTCTTCAAAGATGATTGGAATAACCTACCTTTGGGTGGAGATAACATACAAACTCAGAATTCTTCGAGAGTTGGGAAAATCTCTACTAATTCAAACCAAAATACGTGTAGATTGGCATCCCAGTGTTGAGGCACCTGTTTGAGTAGTTGGTGATGGAATTTCACACACCCAATCCGACTAAGAAATGATATATTTATGGATTCCAACAATTCTAGTGCCCTCATATTCATGTCCGAGGTCCATTTCCTTAATATCTCATCCAACAAGCTCATGACTTTTTTTGAAACCATCACAAACAAAAAAGATATGATAATTTATCAAAGCATTACTCATTAGCTAATGACTCAAACAAGCTTTTACCATTATTGCATAAAGCTCTTTTTTTTTTTTTTTGACTAATCAAGGATAGGGAGTAAACTGACCTTGATAAACTGGTGCCGAGTGGCAATTTTTGGGGGGATAAAATCCTAGATAAGAATTGGGAGGACCATAAGTGAATGATAAATTCCTAATGGCCTTGCATGCCAAATGAAGATTCTTTGGGGATAGAATCCTGGATAAGAATTGATGGGCCAATAGGGCAATGACAGATACCTAATGGCCTTGCATACCAAATGGCGATTCTTGGGGGACACAAACTGTGATGATCTTTCTAGATACTTTGATTATTAATCGAGGAACCAATTTATTGCCTTTAGATGGTTGAGACCACACTTGCACATGTCAAGTTGCCAACATATCCCTTGAAAGGAATCAGATCTGACATAGTTCAGGCTGTTCACCCTTTCAGACATAATATTTCTTAAGTTGGTCCATGTTGACTAGTCTGGGTATTTCTTCACCATTGTGGTCTATGAGTTTCACAGCTTTGCCTGGTAGAACCTCTTTGACAGTGAACGGGCAGCTCTAGTTGGGCCTAAATTTTTCTCTTGGGTTATGAATTGGAGCTCTTTGTTCTTGAAGAACAATTTCTCCCTCCTCAATGTGGTGGGGCTTCACATTCTTGTTGAAGGCCCTGGCCATTCTTAGTTGATATTTCTTCAAATTATCCATGGCCTTCATACGACTTTCATCGAGAAAATTGAGCTCGCCATGTCTGGCCTTCCCACTCTCTTTTAGGTGACTGAATATCAAGAAGTACCCTTAGGGATGGTACCAAGATCTCCATGGGTAGAACTGCCTCAATCCCATATACCAAAGAGAAAGGGTTTGCCCCCATCGAGGATCATATAGAAGTCCGGTATGCCCATAATGCAAGGGGTAACTTATCATCTCAATCCTTGTGTGTTTCTGCCATTTTCTATAGGGTGACTTTGATGTTTTTGTTGGCTGCTTCTACTACCCCATTGGTCTATGGCCTATCAGTGGTAGAGCGATGCCTTTTGATACTGAACTTTGTATAAATTTTGTTGGTCTTGCCCCAGAAATGGGATCCCTGATCTGATATCAATTCTTGGTGTACTCTATATCGAGAAATGATATTTTCTTGAATGAATTTAGCTACCTTAGCAGATGTGAGGACCGCATATGACTAAGCTTCTACCCACTTTGTGAAATAATCAATGGCTACCAAGAAGAACTCATAGCTATTGGATGCTTTGGGGTTGATCTTTCCAATGACGTTGATGGCCCAAGTGGAGAATTGCCAAGGTGAACTGAGTGAATGCAACTCTATTGGCAGGATATATATAATATTAGCAAATATCTGACATTTGTGGCATTTCTTGACAAAGTCCACACAATCTACTTCCATTGTGTTCTAGTAATATCCTAGCCTGAGGATCTTCTTAGCTAGCATCTTAGCATAAATATGAGGTCCACAAAGGCCTTGATGAATTTCCTCCATGATAGTTGTGGCTTGCTCCTCATCCACACACAACAACTATATTCTGTCATAGGATCTCTTATATAACAAATCTTCTTGAAGAATAAACTGGGTAGCATATCTCTTTAGAAATTTCTTTTCTCTGTCAGTTGCTTCACCTAGGTACTTCCTATCCCTAATGAAATCCACTATGTGAGAAAACCAAGAACGACCATCTGTAGTGAGAGAGTTCACCAAATTTTGATAGATGGGCCTACTTCTTTGTTCTACCAAGAATGGTCAGACTCTAGCCATAGGGTTGCACTCTACCATGGAGGCCAAGGTTGTAAGGGCATCGGCAAACCTATTGTTATCTCTCTAGAAGTATTCGAATGAGATATTTTCAAAGTGTTTAACCACCTCTTCCAGATGTTCATGATATGGTTTCAACTTTTCATCTCTGGTCTTCCATTTTCCTTGCATCTGACAGATGACAATGGATGAATCATCGTAAACCTTGAGATCCTTTTTGCTCCAATAGTCAAAGTCGTTTTGAGCCCCAAAGCACAGGCTTCATATTCGGTAATATTGTTGGTACAGGGAAAATTGAGGCAGAATGATGAAGGCAAATAAAGACCGTCAAGAGTGACGAGCAATATTCTCGTACCACACCCCTTTTGATTGACTGCTCCATCAAAGAATAATTGCCATTCATTAACTCTGTCTTCTTCCTCTATTTCTATGATTCCTTCATCAGGAAAGGCATCATCAAAGGATCTTCCATCTTCTATAGGGTGGGCAGCCAAATGATCAGCTATGGCCTGCCCCTTAATAGATTTCTGAGTAACATAGAGGATGTTAAACTCTAATAGCAAAAGCAACCAATGAGCCATCCTTTCTGTTAGGGATGGTTTCTCGAAGAGGTGTTTGATGGGATCCATCATTGAGATCAAGTGCACTGAATAGAAAACCATGTAGTGTCATAACCTTTTTATTGCCCAAATCAATGCTGCACAAGTTCTTTCTAAAGATGTGTACCATGTCTCATATTTTAGGAACTTCTTTCTAAGGTAGTATATGGCATGCTTTGCCCCTTATTTCATCTCTTTTTGTGCTAGCAAAGTGCCCATGGAATATTCTCCCACTGATAAGTACAAGAGAAGTGGTTCTCCTTCCACATGTGGTGTCAATACTGGTGGGTTCATGAGGTATCCTTTAATTTTGTCAAAAGCTTGTTGGCATTTGTCATTCCATTTTGTGGGCTGATCCTTCTTCAGCAGCTTGAAAATTGGTTCACAGATTGTAGTCAATTGAGCTATGAATCTGCTAAATTACAAGATGTGACCCAAAAATCCTCGTATTTTCTTCTTACTTTGAGGTGTGGGAATTTCTTAAATTCCCTTGATCTTGATAGGGTCAACTTCAATGCCTTTTTCACTCACTAAGAAACCTAACAACTTTCCTACTGTTGCCCCGAATACACACTTCTGAGGATTCAGCATTATCTAATACTTCTTAATTCTTTCAAAGAATCGCTTTGCTAGTGGAATATGCACTTGTCGATCTTTTGACTTTACTATCATGTCATCCATATAGACTTCCACATCTTTGTTCATCATGCCATGCAATATGGCCGTGGCTGCTCTCTAATATGTTGCCCTGACGTTCTTCAGTCCAAAAGGCTTTACCTTATAATAATAGGTTCCCCATTGAGTGGTGAAGGCTGTATTTTCTCGATCCTCTTGGTGTATGCTTATTTGGTTGTATCCCGAGAATCCATCCATGAATGATAACAAGGCATGCCCCGTTATGTTGTCCACCAATACATCAATGTGAGGTAATGGGAAGTCATCTTTAGGACTTACTTTGTTAAGATCTTGGAAGTCCACGTACATTCGTACCTTGCTATCTTTGTTTGGTACTAGTACTATGTTGGCCAACTATTGGGGGTATTACATCAATTGTAGAAACTCTACATTCCACTGTTTCACAATCACTTCTCTGATTTTTTCGCTCCATTCTGGATGCATTCTTCAGAGCTTCTGCTTTATCGGCTTTGCACAAGGGTAAGTCGGCATTAGATGTTTCACGATGTTGGGGTCGATACTAGGCATATCCTCATAAGACCAAGCAAAGACCTTGACGAATTCCTTGGGAAGACTAATCATCAGTTTTATTTCTTCATGATCAAGGGTAGTGCTAATTTTTACTTCTCAAAGCATTGGTTGGTTTCTAGATTAATACCCTAAGTGTCCTTATGGATGGGTTAGGCTTTCTTTGGTTTGCATTGTTTTATTGATTCTAGATATTTATTAAGATCATCATCCGAAAAAGGAGGCAAGTCATACTCGGAATCAGAAATTTCATTTATGAAAGAAGGAGTAATAGACTTGACATACAAGGACTCTGGACTCTCCTAGAGAGGGGAGGTCGACACGAAATCATAAACAATAGACTTGACTGCAGACTTGATGACTAGCTTGATGCTTTTGCCAGGGGTATTTAGGCTGGTTGACTCAATAGCATGAGTAAACTTGAAGTTTTCTCTAATGCTTGTCCAGTTTAGGAGTGGTTCGGTGGCTCAATGGATGAGGATGTGTGGCAAAGGGCCTACTTCTTTTTGAAAACATTGCTGCTATTTCTTCAATGGTGCAACGGTTCTTTTAGATAGGTGCTTTTTTCTTCACAGATACCAGCTGATCAACCTCATGCTCTTAAAAACCGATTTTGAGGGGTGAGGATTGGTGGAGAGCGTTCAATCCTCTTTCTATAAAGTTCATCCTTTCAAGCCTATTGAGGGATGCCATCCTGATGCCTCAGTCACATTTTTGACTACCTTCATGAACCTTCCTGTTGTGGCATAGTACATGAAAACCATTATTCTTTGGGCTCTTTTTTGCTTTGCGTATGCACTTCTTCCTCTGAAAGGACGAGGCTTGAGCTCATGTAGCTCTCGGGCTCTTGGTTCTTGTAGGAGGGAGAAAATGTAGCTTTTCAAATCAATGGAAAATGGTAGAGTCCAGGTGAGCCTTATCTTCTTTTCCCATTCTATATATAGGAAGACTCAAGGACTTGGTGCCTCCTTTGATCGGATCAATGTATGGGTCACCAAAGGAAGACACATTCTCAATCAGTGCATTTTCAGCTATCCCAGTGATGCAACTGTCTTGATCACTTTCTTTGACTATTATTTGTTGTTGCTTCACTTTATGAGTCACCAAATTGAACTCGTCTTGAAAAAATGCTTCAAATCGTAGTTGCATCTTTGTGGCAGTTTCATCAAACCATGGCTCTACATTATTGTAGGAAGGGAAATGCTCTCATTCTTTTACAAAGTACCCATCAAGAGTAGGATAGTAAGAGATGGAGATCTTCTTAGTCATCCTTAGCACTTTCTGGCCCTTGGTGGCCGAAGGAGTGTACCTGAGACCATTCTTTCCTTTGTTCACTGCCAAACTAGGCTGCTTTGGAACTCCTTGATGATATTTCCCTAGCCCCATGGTAGGAAAATATTGCATTTTCTTCATCATTTGATTCACTCGTGGGCTCCATATGGCTTCATAGTTAGTCGGGATTTCCTCCTTTGGAACTTCTTTGGCAGTGGCTGCACAAGTTGTATGTAATTCAAAACCACTTAGTTGAACTTCCTAGTCTTGTTCTTCTCCATTTTCAATATTGGCTAAGGTGTTAACCAACTCGGGATCTCCAGCTACCATGATCACCTTTCCTTCATGAATGAACTTCATTTTTTGATGGAGATTGGAGGACATTGCCTTCGCATGATGCAACCAAGGCCTTCCCAAGAGCATGTTAAAAGTTGTCAGTATATCAATGGCTTGGAAATCAATATCAAACTTCACCGGTCCAATCTTTACGGCAAGGGTAAGGATGCCAAGGATTTTCCTCTTAGTATTATCATAAGCCTGTATGGTTTGGGTAGTCGGCCTCATTTCTTCCATGTTATGCCAATACTCTTTGCCGATCTCAAAGGTAGCACATTTAAAGCTGACCCGTTGTCAACAAGAACCTGGGGAACCACCTTATCAAGACATTCTACTATGATGTGGAGAGCTTGATTGTGCTGAACTCCTTTAGGGGACTCTGAATCTGAGAACATCAAGGATTGTACGACATAGGTTTCCCCTACTATATGTGCGATATGTGCCAGATTTATCTCGATCGACACCTATACATTGGTGAGAGACTTCAAAACTGCTTTACGGTGTGTGGGGGAAGCCGTCAATAATCCCCAAATTGAGATATTAGCCTGGGATTTCTTGAGTTGAGCTTGGACTGGATTCTCAAGTTCTTTCTTCAAGCTATTGGTTCCAGCCTTAGTAGTCATTGACTGTTCCACTGCTAGATCCTTGCCCTTATAGTCTCTTCCACTTCTAATTTCCATCACGTTGATAGGTTTTTCACAATAATTTTTGTGGGATAATGGTCCTCATCATCACTGTCTGTTATGGTGATTATCCCTACCATGTGATCATCCTCTTCTATTGATTCTCCCTCCCTGCTTGGGGTGGGAATTCGAGGTCCTCCATAAATATCCATAGCCCTAGCTCGTAACTTTTTTACTGCATTAGAAAGCTGTTAGAATGCAGCATCTACTGCCTTTGTGAATGTATCATCTGGCCCTATTTCCTCACGTTCATCCAACTACTCATGGAAGTAACAATCATCAATAGTTACTTCACCTAGCATGTTATCAATTTTTTCTACTCTTTCTTGCATCCTTAATGTGCTCGAGTACACTTCACACAACTTTTCCTCCATTTCTATTGCAGAGTTCTGTTCGTCCATATAAAATTGTGTCGGCTCTCCAGATTTCTCATCATTTTTTGAATCTAATGTACAATCATCTCCTCCCTTGCAGAGGGAAGATTGAATACCACCTGTCGGATCAACTATTAGGTCATCACCATTGATAGCATAGACTGAGAAACATATCTGGTGATCTGGTGAGTAATATTTTGACTCATCATTATTATCATTGTACCAAGGCTCTTGGTAGTCATTTTAGTCTAGATACTCATCATCCTCTTGAGAATCAGAGTCATCTCCATCTTTCTCATCCTCATTCTCATTGTCATCATCTTCTTCTTCATTGATTTCCTCCTCACTTGGTTCTCCATTAGATTCCTCTTGACCATCAAATTCTCCTGCATCCAAACATTCGTAGTATTCAGAGTGTATGGACCAGAAGATTTCCCCAGGGTTAGACCTGATTCATCATCTTCTGTACCACTCTCTATGTGGATTAGGGAGGTGTGCTCTTTGATCTGTTCCCCTATGGTCAATGTAGTTACTGCTCTGAAAAGATCATCTGTAATCTCTTCGATTACCTTTGGATTATCCTCTGAAGATGTAGTGGACTGAATTAGAGAAGTGGGATCACCCTCCTGGTCTTCCCCTAATGCATTTACTGACCCTATTGATGAAGTCATCTTTGGGGAGTCTAGTAGTACAAGCATATCCTTCCAATCATACCCGTCCGTCCATCCTTCTTTTGGGTTATATACCGAACCTTGAGAATGGGATTGGTATGAGGGTGATGAGTCATACAAAGCAGGATGGTATGAAGATGATCTAATGTGAGAGGATATGAAGATTGGGGGTGATAGGATGAGGAAATTCCTTCTCCTTGATGGTAGGGGAAGGTTGATGAAATAGCGGAGACTAATAATATAGTGAAGGTGGGAGGTATGGTGGAGGTTGATAATATGGTATGATGGATTCTTCTATTGAAGAGGAAGGATGAATGGTGGGAGTCTGATCTTCTGATTCTTCTTCTAATGATTCTCTTCTTTTGGGGGTCCTCATAGCTCTAGCCCTTTGATTCATGATTTCCCTATAAGCGTGGGCATTCATGTGATTCTTTCGAGCTCTGGGTACAATGAGTTGAGTGGGATCACTCTCCATGGCTTCTTCATCCGGATTGTTCACATGATTGGGGAAATAGATTGCTATTGACATTGGGAGGTTGCTTCACCTTAACCTCAATGGTTCCATTGTCTACCAAGTCTTGAATTGCAGGTTGCGAATCCAAGCATCTTTTAGTATTGTGCCCCTTCTGAGTGTAGTAAGCATAATATTCATGACCCCTATACCAAGCTGGAGGAGGGTTGTTGATCACTCTTGAAGCCACTATCCCTAGCAATCCTTATTTCTTTAACTTCTCATATACTGCTATCACGGGCATTCCCAAATCAGAAAAATGGCTTCTTGGACAAGGGGCCTTCTGAGAGGGTTCATCTGCTTGTATTACAAATGGCTGTGAAGCAGTGTCTGGTGAGGCTGACTATTGAGCTGCACTCACCACATTAGTTTTCAGGCGCTTTCCACATCTGACTCGGGTGTTCTTCCTTGCATCTTGGGAGGAACCTTGATACTGAGCTTCTCTTAGGATTCTATTTTCCACGTGTGCCGGTGGCTACTAGGGCATCAAAAGTTTGTAAATGTTGATAGTATAGGACATCATAATAAGGCTTTGTCAAGTTCTCTATCAACATCTCCACTTGCTTCGCTTCTGAAGGCCGATTTGCTATTTTGGCGGCCTTATCCCTAAACCTCATCAAGAAGGTGGTGAATCCTTCTCTAGGCTGCTATTTCAATGTCTCAAGTTTTTGATGTTTTACATCCACCTTGGTATTGTATGAGTACTGCTTGGTGAAGGCTTTCACCACTGTTGTCCAATTATGAGTTTGGGAGGACTCCAACTGGGTGAGCCACTTTAATGCTGATCCTGATAAGGCTAACATGAAGGCTTTCCATCTGGTTATCTGCAAGTTGCCATGACTTGACAATGCTGAGGAAGACTTTGAGATGGGCTTTGGGGGTCTCCTAAACCATCAAACCTGTTGATCGGCTTGAATTTTTTAGGAATCCTTGCCCTTAAAAAGAAACTCATTTCATTTGAAACCACTATTTGGATTTTCAAACTTTTCCTCTTCTTCATCTTTAATCACTATCCTAGGAGGAGGGACCCTGGAATAGGCCCCTCGTTGGCCATTGGGACAGGTAGGTGAAGATCCTCTTTGACTGGTTGGTCTGCCTTGCTCTAGTTCTCCTAAGTCAACTTGGGAAGAGTTCCCACGATAACCCGTGGCTCCATTCTATTCCAAATCTCCCGTAACCGGTGCCAGCTCAGTCCTAGGATCAGCTCTGGGAGGGTTCTAGAGTGTATGCAATATCTGAGCTCTCCCTCTCTTGACTTCAGCCATTTCTGTCTGCAAGGTCACCACGAGGTGGAACCAGGCCTGTTCAGGTGATTCAAAGTTGTGTGGATCCATACTAACTGGGCTATAATCCCTTGGTAGTAGACAGTCTCAAAGAGATGATGGAGGTGACACTGGACTGAGGCGAGTCAACTAATTACCCTGACATATCCAAAGGGACCGCTGAGAATACTTGAGGTGTGGAATTGTGCCTGAACCAAAAGTGGCTTATTTTAGGATTCTTGAATTCCCAACCCCTTGTTCACACAATGACTAGATTAACAACTAATGATCCATCCAAAGTTAGTCTGCATAATGATAGGGAGTGGATAGGGTTTTGACGCCCCCATTCCACTCAATGTCATAAGCGGGACATTCATCAAATGGCTTGTCAAGAATATTCCCATAAAACATTTCATGTAATAAAGTCATGCTTTCCTTGCTCTTTTTCCCACTAGGTGTCCTTCCTCCTGATTTTCTTGGGAGTTTACATGACTTTGATGGGATTGCCCCTGAGTCACGTATTTGGACATTTTTTTTAGGAGGAGGGACACCTCTTATCTAAAACCCACATAGAAAAAAAATTCTTGATGATGGGAATATAATGTAAGAAAATTCCTTTTCAAGATCGCAAATAAGTTCTACAGTTAGCTTGTGGTGCTCCTAGCTTCTTCATCCATTTTCTACATGATGCTGAGTATGTAGTGGATGCAATAGGACGAACAATGCTTCCTTGATAGGATCTATAAACGCAAGGTATATGATCCTTTTGATATACCCGTAGGTACGAGATCAAGGGGGTGACTTCCTTGCCCATTACTCGTGACTACACACGAGGTTAAGCAACTGACCATAGGGTGGTGGAACCGTGAGTGATTGTGTGCAAAACTATAATGTGGAAATCCCATTATCCAATATCAGAATGTCATAAAGTGCATAGACCTCCTCGAGGGTACTGACACAGTTATAAACATCCTTGTCGTTTAATAATACCCCACACCCTTGTACAAGAAGTGGATATCATTTGCTCTTAGAGTACTCTCCATGACATGCGTTGACCTCCCCAAGGGTGTGGGCATGACAGGGAGTCCCTCGCCAAATGATTTCACTTCAAGCATGATGCATGATGCGGCTAGCAAATATAATTACAAATATGGGGTTAGCCAAACACATTTTCAAACAAATGTGGTGGTGGAAAAGGTTCTTGCATTTAATGGTAGCATCTAGTGTTAGAAGCTTGACATCTATCCCTAGTGGAGTCGCCACTGTGAGGGTAGAGGCCAAAAATGGAATCTCTCTTCCCTATTGGTGGGGGGAAAAGGACTTGCATCAATTCTGTCCTCTCTCCACTCCTCTTTCACTTGAGGGAGGGGTGTATCGTGTGTGTTTACCCTGTAGGCCCCACATTGCCGTATCGCCTCTTGGAGTTACGTGGAGACCTATTTCACAAAAGTGTAAAATTCATCATTTGAGATGGGGGTTTGATGATGGTCCAATATAGGGATTGGGATCATGTAAATAAGGGTTTGGAGTCACCACCTAGGGTTATGGGTCTAGGACCCTGGGGTGGGCCCGATTCCTGAGAAGAGGGCCCGATAATTGGTCTGGTCCAGAGATTTAGTGTAAGTGTCAGGTTGTAGAATTGGGAAGGTGTTAGGCACCCAATCTACCTGGTTCAATCGGTCTTCCTATTAGATGCTTAAGAACGAACATTTTTCATAATTATTACTATTCCGCATACATGGCTAAGTTACCACACATATTGACTGAATTTAAATGACTATGTACATTAAAATAAGGTCTATATAATGACATATAGTCAAGAGGGGTGGGCCCCTGATTAGTACTGTCTCAGACTATTTTTCGGATTCTCCTAGCTCAGGAGAAGATGATCTTGACCTCCAACTTTCTTTCACGAGAGATGTTGATTGTGATAATATTTAGGCAGAGTTCTGGCTAGGAATGGTTAGTTTTAGATTTGGACAGAGCTTCAGTTAGGGAAGGCTACTTCTGGATTTGGATTCAGACAGGGCTTCAACTAGGGAAGGCTATTTCTGGAAAGATTCCAAGGGCACTCGAACAGAGCTTCGACTACGGAAGGCTATTTTTGAAAAAGAAACGGATTGACCTAAAAATGGATTGAATATCTCCAAAGCCATAAAGAACACTTTGAAGATCCGAGTAGAACTTCAGATCTTGACAAAGATCTCTTCATAGATCAGAAGAACCTCAAGGGGGGAGGGATTTCTATTTCTGGTAAAGATCACGAACACTCAAAATGGGGGAGGCTAAAAACATGATATTTTTGAAAAAAATGGATTGAACTACGAATTTGGATTGAAGATCTTCAAAGTCCCGAAGAACACTTCGAAGATCCGAACAAAATTTTGGATCTTAACGAAGATCACTCCGAAGACCCAAAGAAACTTAAGGGAGGGGAGGAGGAGAAAGGGCGGAGCTTCACTTCCTAAGGGTGGGGTTTTGATCTTAGTCTCTGTCTATCTGTCTCTGTGTATAAAATCTAAAGGAGGGGTATTTATAGGATTTTTGGGCCAACAAGGAGGAGAGAGAATGGATAAAAAGGGGTTTTGGATAAAATGGGAGGAGAGAGAAACTCTTAGAAAAAGGGTTTTTGGTCTAATGGGAGGAGAGAGAAACTCTTAGAAAAGGGGTTTTTGGTCAAATGGGAGGAGAGAGAAACTCTTAGAAAAGGGGGTTTTAGTCAAATGGGAGGAGAGAGAAACTCTTAGAAAAGGGGTTTTTGGTCAAATGGGAGGAGAGAAATTTTTAGAAATGGGGTTTTTGGACCAAAGTGGCTGAAGAGATTTCTGGGCCAATGGAACACCAATCCTGGTAATTGGTGGTGGCACACAATGTTGGGATGAAGTGCACGGGTCATGGTCGGCACGGCTACATGGGGTGTGCATGCAATGTGCACAGGGTGCGTGGGCAATGTGCATAGGGTGGGCACAGGCTAGGCACAATGATGTGTAGGTAGTAGCATGGGTGTGCAGCACATAGAGCACGGGGCAGCATGCCCATGGGCGTGGCCATGGCTGATAGGGGCCTGGGCATGGCAAGCAGGGGCGCGTGAATGCAGGTTGGCAGGGACATGGGCATGGCTGGTAGGGGCACGGGCATGGCTGGTAGGGGCACGGGCATGGCTATCAAGGGCGTGTGCATGCAAGCTGGGCAGTAGCCGGCGCACAGCATTTAGGCTAGGCAGTAGCTAGCACACAACATGTGTGCGGGTTGGCATGCTGGCCAGCGCATGTGCTTTTCTAGTGACGATTACAGGAAATCCGACTGTCTGATTTTAACATGCCATATATAAAAGTCAAATTTGGACCCTCTTCTCTCCTGCACGGCGGTTTCCAAGGTTTTTAGGTAGGGGATGAAGTTAGGGTATTTGGGTAGGTAGGGAATGCTTCCGTGTTTCCAGCAGGCTTGCCAGTGTGCGTGGCATATGTACGGAAAAATGTAATTTTACGGGGATGATTGTGGGAGATCCGACGGTCCAATTTTGATGTGCTATATATGGTCAGAATCATATTTCCAAGCACTATCCATCTATATTGTCATCTTGACTAGATTCCTTCGTATATAAAAAGTCAAATTTGGACCCTATTCTCTCCCACGTGGGGGTTTCCAGGGTAGAGAGGTGGGGAATGTTTTCAGGTTTTCTTAGCCCATCATCATCTCCGTTGATCAAAAGTCTAAAATCGTGTCCAAGATCTACATTTCATTATAGCTAGAGGAGGGTGACAAAATTGAGTGTCTACAGTTGCTCTTAGGCATTTACTTACCAAGAAAGACACCAAACCTAGGTTGATTAGATGGATTCTTCTATTACAAGAATTTTATTTAGAAATTCAGGACAAGAAATATTTCGAGAATGTGGTAGCAGATCATCTGTCTAGGATCTTAGTTGAGTCACCGTCCACCACTGAGTTGGTTAGAGATTCATTTCCTGATGAGAAATTATTTTTGATTTCTCAAATGCCTTCTCCTTGGTTTGCACATATAGTGAAATACCTGGTTGTTGGGAAGCTTTCTGATGGTTGGAGTAAGCAAGAGAAAGATAGATTCTTCTCACAGCTATAGTTCTATTATTGGGAGAATCCGAAGTTGTTTAGGTACTGTCCTGATGAGATTATTCGTCGATGTGTCTCAGAGAGTGAGTTTTATAGTATTCTTACCTCTTGTCACACTCTTACATGTGGAGGGCATTTTAGTGGCAAGAAAACCACTGCCAAGGTTTTATAGAGTGGTTTCTTTTGGCCTACTATCCTTAGAGATGCCCATGAGTTTTGCTGCAATTGTGTCCAGTGTCAGAAAGTCAGAAATATGTCTTGTAGAGACATAATGCCCCTTAATCCTATTATGGTTGTTGAGATATTTGATGTCTGGCATATAGACTTTATGGGACCTTTCCCTTCATCTTTTGGCTTTGAGTACATTTTGGTTGTGGTAGATTATGTGTCCAAATGGGTTGAAGAAGTGGCCATGAGAACCAATGATCACAAGGTGGTGGTTAAGTTAGTACAGAGTCATGTTTTCAGTCACCTTGGATTTCCACGTGCCATCATTAGTGATGGTGGCTCCCATTTTTAGACTGGAATTTTGGGGCTTTACTGTGAAAGTATTGTATTACTCATAAGGTTGCCACACCTTATCATCTACAGACCAGTGGTCAAGTAGAGGTGTCCAATATGGAGATCAAGATTCTCAAGAAAACAGTTAGGCATGATAGGAAAGATTGGTATTTGAGACTATATGATGCATTGTGGGCCTACCGTAATGCTTATAATACTCCTATTGGCATGTCCCCTTACTAATTGGTATTTTGGAAAGCTTGTCACTTACCTGTTGAGTTGGAACACCGTGCTTTGTGGGCCATTAAAACAATTAATTTTGACATGGTCAAAGCTAGTTCCAACCGTCGTCTTCAACTCTTGGAGTTGGAAGAAATGCACAATGACGTGTATGAGAGTGCACATATTTATAAGGCTAGGACAAAGGCTTTTTATGATAAACATATTGTCCAGAAATATTTTGAAGGCAAATAGAAAGTTTGGCGTTTCAATTCCAAGCTACACCTCTTTCCTAGTAAACTTCACTCTCGATGGGATGGCCCCTTTGTGGTCACAAATGTGTCACCCCATGACGCTATTACAATTCAAGATCCTAAGACAGGGTGCACTTTTCAGGTTAATGGGTAGCACCTCAAACCTTATGTGGATGGTATTACTGATGGCCAGGTCATTGAGTCTATTGATTTGATTGATCTGGTTTATGATTTTTTTTGAGTTCCATTGTTTTTTTGGCTGAAGATGGTAAAGTTAGCACATGTTGGAGGCAACCCACCATTGACTTTATGTTTTAGTTTAGTTGTGTTTTTCAGGTTTAGTAGTGGGGCGTAGCCATGTTGGTGTAGATGATAGCAGTAGCATTACTCCATCAAGTTGTATTACTCCTTCCCTTTGCTTTGTTCCCCTTACTTTATTATGTGTCATTTTTCACAAGCCATTGGGGATAATGTCATTTAAGTTGGGAAGTGAGGGTAATTTTTTATAGAATGAACAATTTGAACTTGAACTCTAGTATTGATTGCACATTTTTGCTTAATTTTTCTACTCTAGAGCTTTTAAGGTCTTTGTCAAGAGTTATAGCATGTGATTTTTAAGTGTGTTGATGTATTTAATAGTTAATTAAACTTAGAACATTAGTACTCTTCCATGTTGGTTAACTTTTTGCTTTGAATCTGAAATTGCCACTTTAGTGTGTTTATGATGATCCTTATGTAACTGTGCAAGCCTTATGTGTTAAAAATGTTTAAATCATGCATTATGACTTATTCCCTAGTAACCAGGTTTCTTTCCCACAAGCATTGAAATTCGTGTCAAACAAGTGGAATGTCTATATTAAAAAAATAATAAAAAAAAAAGGAGAGAGAGACTTCTTTTTGAGTAACCAAGCCTCTGTGTCACAAACATGGAGTTTTGCATAAAAAGGTTAGACAATTTGAGCAAAATTTGAAACTTTGATCTAGTCTTGGCCCCTATTAATAATCTCTAGTTGCCATGACATTGGAATTACCATCGGCCATGTTGAGCATGTCAGCCTCAAGCAACAATCACCTTATACCATAGATGCGATATTCTGGAATTGGATCATCAGACCTACCATAGGTGGGATTAGCCAATACCTTTCCCCTACTGGCAAGGGGTGGCACCCGGGTCTGTTATCCTAACCATATGCAATCTACTGTGTGTGAACAATACACCATTACAACAACGGTAACATAAATGGGAATGTGGTGTTGAACCATCCTCAGCCACCCCGCATTCCACCATAACCACAATCACACACACACATTATACACAACACACATAGAGTGTACTCACACCTACATGTCATCAAGTACAGTAGAAATTTTAAAAGAATTAAAATATGCACAACCGCATGAGCATACACAAAATCAAATTACTGTAAACACTCCTTAAAATAAACACTACAGCCACTCACCTCTTGTCTTGACGAGGTGTATCATATCGATGATCCCGTGCCGCGAAACATCATCGCTTGATGGTTCCATTTAGTTGAATCAGAGATGTTTCAGGTCAAAGGTTGAGTATTGAAATAGTCTTCCTATAAGTCAAGTGACTAACCAAAAATTAGGTCAAAATATGCTTTTCATAAAGTTCACCGGTTGATGGTCAGCCGCTAGAGGTGATCAACAGTGGGCTGACCAGTGGATGAACTAGAGTCTTCTGGCTCTGTAGAATGTTCACCAGTGGGAATCGATTGGTTTGGTCAATTCAATGGGATTTCTACAAGATCCTCATACTGAACCCCTAGGCCACTTTCAGTGTCTACCTTCATCTACGATTCCCACTCTATAGTGGAGATCATACCATTACCTTAAATTTTTCAAATTAAAGTGGGAATGTATACTAGGGTTGATGATCCATGCATAATTTGCATGTATGCAGCTCTGTGCAGGACAGCAAAAGGCTCCCCCCAAAGTTGTTTTACAATATGTATTATTTCTTCTCAATAGTATGGGATTGTGTGGGCTCCTCTGAAAATGTGAGAGGGTCTTATATTTATAGCCTTAAGTGCCCTAATTTTTCTAAGGCAATGTCCATAGTTTTTCATAATTAAGTGGGAGCTCCATCCTTTATGGAAGAGGTCAATATGGCTATGTATGGGAAGAAAATATTCTTCCATAGCCATGAGAGATATCTTCTTTGTTTCCAAGGTTTCTAAAGTCTTCTAGGGTATGTATCTTGGGTTTCAAGGAAGTGATATGGTCGAGATGTCTCGCAAATATTAATAAAATCCTGATCCTATTGCAGAACGGGCACAAAGTGGAATTTTTTCAGCACAAAGTGGACTTTGACCGACATTGGCCATATGCTAATTGAACCTCAGCCGACATCGACCAGGCTACATCTGGCATCGGCCAAATTGCAAATGGTGTCAACCCAAGTTAGTATAAAATTTGACCTGGGGTTGGATTCTTGGGTCGGATCCAGTTGGGTTCTTTGCTTGAACTGAGATCGGTTTATGGTATTTGGGTTGTAAGTATGTCAAAGATGTTAACCATATTTTGAAAATATATTTTGTTAAATTATTACCTCCTAAACTAGCATGGGCACTCAAGACATTGCTTAGGTCAAGGGGAGGGACTCCTAGCTATAATTAAAGAATCTCATCATGTTTTCAAGGGAATTCCACTTCATCATCGTCTTGCTGTGATTTCTACACAAGAAAAGAAGCACAACTGTTGTGCTACGGACATAATACATTTAATGAAATGTGAAGTCTCACATCCCATCTCTTCTTCATCTACTTGTTGTCATGGCATTAATTGAGGAACAATAAATTGCATGAATGAAGAAAATGACAAAATGAGGATTGGAGAAGAGAAGGGGGCACCGACTATGGTCGGCTCAATTCCCACCTACCATGAAGAGAAAATTAGTGCAGCACTATCTTCGAGGTGGCTACAACACTACCCACTCACCTAAAACATGGTGTACAATCTCTTCACCCTCGTCTATAAATAGGGTGAGGGCATTGAGTTTAGTTTTATAACTAATCAAGTACAACATAAGAGAAGTTCTCAATTGTTCTGTGAATGGTTTTCTGGAGTTAGGTTTGGGATTTACTTTAGTAGGAATTCATTAGGTATATTGATGAGCACATTTATGTGTGAAATCTAGGGTAGTAAAACATGCATTTTACATATTTAGAATGGAGCTACCTTGGGTTTTACTCTCTTTTTGCAGGTTTTATATTTTCAATGCCTTAAGGACTATTGGGCGCTATTTTAAACGTAAAGTGGTCCTATTTCTTTTTATGGTTGTGAAGAGAACAAAATTCTTAGCAAAATGGACGTGTCTAATTAAAAGTACGCATTCGTTTGGTTACTCGTACAAGTGATTATTCTTTTCAGGTCATAAAAAAAATAATGGATCAAAACTGAACCGAGATGCAGAACCAACCCGTTTGCAATTGTCTCAGAGGCACAAGGAATACTCCAAATGCCAACAAGGATTGATGGACCACATCCTTAAGTGATTGGAGATTCGTTTTTGGTAACAACAACTACCTAGTGTAGTTGGTGAGCTATGGTGTGCAAAATTCCCTTGCTCACTAAAAGGTCTCATGTTTGAATCTCATGGTTGTTTTTTTAGAGAATTTTGTTAAAGATTTTCTGCTTTTCACTCACTTAAAGCACTAAGGGCATGGAGGGAATTTTCACATCAAATTAGAGAAGCAAGGAAAATCGTGGAAGGGTTCCTGCGCAAGAAGAGAAGAAAAAAAAATGAAAGAAAAAAAAAGGGAGAAATAAAGATTGTCCAAATCTTCTCTCTCCTCCATCATCACCAAAATATTGTCCAAATCACACAAAGCAAGAAAAAAATTTCCCTTGGAGGGAGAAAAAGAAGAGAAATAAATTAGAAAAAAAAGAAAAGAAAATAAGCAAAAAAATTATAGGAAATTTCTCTAAGTTTATTTCTCTCTTCTCTCTCCTCCATCTTAGCACTTTTGAACTCAAAAGATCTTACTATCAATTGTGGGTTTCTCTCTTTTAGGAAAAAGAAATTTGTTACCCTAACTCCCCATTCCCTATAAATACAACTCATGTAAGAGGAGGAGAGACAATTCATTCTTCTTCTAGTTTTTTTTTAGTTGCTCTCTCTCTCCCTCTCTCACTCTTTAGTTTTAGTTCTTCTCTATTTTTGCTTTAATCACTTTTGTAATAGTTTTTTATGTCAATTAATGCAAGCACTCTTTTATTCTTATTCAGCCTTTTTATGTTTATGATTTATGTAATTGATTTGTAATTTTTTAAGTTATAGTTCTAGGCTTAGATCTAGGTGACAAGATCACGAGGTGGAGCAATTTTTTTTTCAAGTTCAAGCATTGATTCAAGTAAGTAGGCTCCTTCAGTAGACTTCTCTCCCCCCTCTCATTCACTCTTCTGACTACCCTTTCTTTCTTAATTTAGGATTTTTATTTTCAGTCGTTACATTATTGCTATCCCTTTCTCCCAAGGTTCATGGTTTGCCCCTCCTAGCCATAGAACCATCAATTTATTACTTTTTTTTTAATTGTCTCCCTTTTCCTAAAGCCAAGTAGAGTAACCCTTGTAAGAGTGACTCTCTGGTCAAGTAGGGAAGCTCATATTATGATGCATCCCTCAGGCTAAGTAGAGAAACCTACTTGTGAGTCTCTCTCTAGCTTTATCCCCTTTCTTTTACTTTATTTTTATTTCAGCATTTTTTTCGTTTATTTATTTATTTATTTTTTTAATTGCGTGGGTTGTTTATTTTCAGTTATTTATTTATTTAATTTTAATTGCGTGCCTTGCGTCTTTAAATTCTTAGATGACGAATAGTTAGGATGTTATTTTAGATACATATGTTTAGGACAGTAGATCACAACCATTAATTGGTTCACTTTCGCATTATTAAAAGAAATAAAAAAATAAAATGGCTGCTCTCCCTGTGTTCGACCCGTAGCTACACTGATCCGTACGCTTGTGGTTACATTTTAAATCTCAAACATATATCATTCTTTGTATTTGATCTCTTTGGGGATTTATGAGAGATGTACTGTGAGAGATCTCCCCTATTGGTCAGAGTGAGGGTTGTGGTCGGGAATCTTTGTGGGATTCGGGCCCTCTTTCCTCTCTCTATCTCTCTCTTAGTGTGTGCTTATGTGGGCCCCACACTACTGCATCCCCGCTTGAAGATACGTGTGGGCCTATTTTGCAGGGCTCCACTCTCTCTCTTGAGGAGTGGTTCGAAGTTATACCCTCCTGGGGTGGGGGTTTGATGATGGTCCAATATGGGAGATTGGGATTATGCAAAGGGAGTTTGGAGTCGTCACCTAGGATTATGGGCCTAGGACCCGAGGATGGGCCCAATTCCTAAGAAAAGGGCCCATAAGTTGGTCTGGTCCAGAGAATAGGGTAATTGTCAGGTTGTAGAATTAGGAAGGTGTTAGGCATCCAATCTACCCGATTCGACTGGTCTTCCTACTAGATGCCTGAGAATGAATATTTTTCACAATTATTCTTATACCGTATGCATAGCTAAATTATGACCTATATACACTAACAAAAAATAACTGCATATGTACACTAGCGCAATGTAAATAAAGGATCTACATTATGATAATTCGGGTGAGTGAGTATACCTTAGCTTAACCCCTATTTTGGGTTAAGAGGGGTGGGCCCCAATTGGAATAGATATGGACCTTCTTGTGGGTTCTCCTGGCTCAGGGGAGGGTGTCTTTGGCCTTCAACTTCCTTTCTTTAGAGATGCTGACTCTAATGGTCTTCAGATATTTGGATAGAGGTTTGGCTAGGGAAGATTGATTCCCAAGCTCGAGTTTCGACAGAGCTTCGACTAGGGAAAGTTTATTCTTGGACAAGTATTTCGACAGAGCTTCGGCTAGGAAAACATGATAAAGAGTTAAGACCTTGGCAAAACTTTGGTAGAGCTTCAGCTAGGGAAGGCTGAGGAAGGGCTAAGGCTTGGGCGTTACTTCGGTAGAGCTTCGGCTAGGGAAGGCTACTAAAGGGTTAAAGCTTGGGCAGCACTTTGGAAAAGCTTTGGCTAGGGAAGGCTACTAAAAAGGCTAAGGCTTGGGCAGCACTTTGGCAGAGCTTCAGGTAGGGAAGGCTTAATAAAAGGCTAAGGCTTGGGCAGCACTTTGGTAGAGCTTCGACTAGGGAAGGATAAGGAAGGGCTAACCAAGCCAAGGGAAGGTGCTAGAGGGGGCTAAGCTAGATAAGGGAAGGGGCTAGAGAGGGTGCCAACAAAGGCAAGAAGGGGGCCAATAAGGATAAGAAGGGGGCCAACAAGGGCAAGAGGGAGATGGGATTAACTCACCCAAGGGAAGGGGTAGGTATACCAACCAAGTGTGTTTTTGGAGGGTGAATGGGAGCTTATTTATAGATTTTCGAACTCCAAGGGAGTGAAATTTTGAGGTTTAGGGTGAGGAAACTTGGCGGCCTCGAGAAGGATGTTGGTGGTCCCGCGAGCTACCTAGCGGCATCGCAAAGGATGTTGGCAGCCCCACGATATTTTCAGATTCTGATTTGGTGGTTCTAACTTCTGAGGGTGATTACGAGAGATCCGATGGTTTGATTTTGATGTACCACATATCGTTTGAATCAAGATTCCAAGCACTATCCATTCGTATGGTCACTTTAGACCGGATTCCTTCGTATATGTTGTAATTGGACCCCTCTTTTCTCATATTTTAGGGTTTCTAGATGTAAAGGGAGTGTTTTGGGGCTGGACTACCTCAGTCAGCTATCATCTCTATTGATTGGAAGCGAAGGGTTGTGTCCACGATCCGTGAGTCATCATAGCCAAGGGAGGACCACAAAATTAGGCGTCTATAGAATGCCCCTCTTTAGCCAAGGCCTGTGCCATAGCCAAAGGGAAAAGAAAAGAATGACCACATTTTGTCACCCAAAGTATGTACTCCTATCACCTTGCTCAAGAGTAACAGAGGTGCAAATGCAACAAGTAACATCTTTTAACTACTCAAAGTTTAGAGTCTTATCTAATACATCGATTGTAAGAAAGAAATTCTATCTTGCAAAAGATGTTAGTATCTGACTTTGTTCTTAAGCCATCATTTGTAGAGATTTGAGCCATCCTTGCAAAAGATGTTAGTATCTGAGTTTGTTCTTGAGCCATCATTTGCAAAGATTTGAGCCCTCCCTACAAAAGATGTTTGTATCTGACATTGTTACTAAGCCATCATTTGCAGAGATTTGAGCCCTCCGTGCAAAAGAGGTTAGTATCTGATTTGGTTTTTGAGCCATCGTTTGCAAAGATTTGAGGCCTGCCTACAAAAGGCGTTAAAATCTGACTTTCTTCTTGAGCCATCATTTGCAGAGATTTGAGCCCTCCTTGTAAAAGATGTTAGTATTTGATTTTTTTCTTGAGCCATCATTTGCAGAGATTTGTGCCCTCCCAGCAAAAGATATTAGTATCTTATTTTGTTCTTGAGCTATTGTTTGCAAATATTTGAGCCCTCCCTACAAAAAATGTGAGTATCTGATTTTGTTCTTGAGCCATCATTTGCAGAGATTTGAGTCCTCCCTGCAAAGATGTTAGTACCTGATTTTGTTATTGAGCCATCATTTGCAGAGATTTGAGCCCTCCTTACAAAATACATTAGTATCTGATTTTGTTCTTGAGCCATCGTTTACAAAGATTTGAGCCCTCCCTGCAAAAGATGTTAGTATCTGATTTGGTTCTTGAGCCAGCCATCATTTGCAGATATTTGATCCCTCCCTGTAAAAGATGTTAGAGTCTTATTTGGTTCCTGGGCGAGCCATCATTTACAGATATTTGCAAAGATTTAACCCCTACTTGCAAAAGATGTTAGTATCTGATTTGGTTCTTGAGCCATCGTTTGTAGAGATTTGAGCCCTCCCTGCAAAAGTTGTTAGTACCTATATATCTTGATCTTGGTTGCCTAGGACCGATGCAACTAAAATTGGGCCTCCAAGGCTAGTTCAATGGACTTGGGCCACTTGCGGCCGATGCAAATGAAACTAGGCCTTCGGGGCCAGTGCAATGCACTTGGGCCACTTGTGCCTGATGCAAATGAAACTAGGCCTCTGTGCTGGTGCAATGGACTTGGTCCACTTGTGGCCAGTGCAAATGGAATTGGGCCTCTGTGATTGGTGCAAACTTGGGCCGCATAAGGCCGATGCAAATAAACTGGGCTTTTGGGGCCAGTACAATGGACTTGGGCTACTTGAGGCCGATGCAAATGAAACCAGGCCTTTAGGGTTGGTTCAATGGACTTGGGCCGCTTTAGGCCAATGCAAATGAAAATCGGGCTTCTGGGATCGGTACAATGGACTTGGGCCGCTTGAGGCCGATGCAAAATGAAACTAAGCCTCCGGGGCCTATACAATGGACTTGGGCTATTTCAGGCCAATACAACTAAAACTGGGCCTCTAGGGCCAATACAATGGACTTGGGCTACTTAAGGCCAATGCAAATGAAACTAGGCCTCTAGGGCCAGTACAATGGACTTGGGCCACTTGAGGCTAATGCAAATGAAACTGGGCCTCTAGGGTGAGTACAATGGACTTGGGGCGCTTGAGACCGGTGTAATGAGATTGGGTCGTTAATATTTAAATTTTTAAAATTTGCACGAATCACTACTCAGGATACACAAATCGTCGATCTTGAGAGGTAGTTACTGGAGTTGCAGTTGATGTATAATGCAGCAATCTCAGGTGACGTGATGGTTCCCACAGATGACCTTGGCACAGATGATGAAGCCGACTCTTGGGGCTTTCCTTTTCTGCTCTTGTTATCCCTGCATGTTAAAGACATATATTCTTTCTTTTTCTTCTTCATTCCCCCAATGTTTATTTCTTTTTGTTTTGTTTTTGTTTTTATCTTTTGTACTGCCAGTTTTGGCTCTTTATTTGGAATGAAAACTTATCTTTTGGTATCAAAAATATTTTTTGAATTTCAGGAATTTGAATTTTAAGGCACGATTAATTCCACATCTCAAATTTTTATTAGAATAACCGGAATGACTCCAAAACCTAAATATCACCTCATCAAGTGATCCATCAAAATTGGAAATGACTTTCCTATCCTTGAGACCAAAGATAGGACAGGCGGGTCACAAACTATGGTCATGTCGACAAACCCCTTGAGTGTTTTTGCCAAAACTATCAGGATGATGTCATCTCCTTCCTTTAGCTTCTTTACTTCTTCCATAAGGACAGGTGGTGCCCCACATCACAGAGTTCGAAGAACATACAAAAATGATAAGCATCCTACGATCTCTACTGATAGATTCCTCCCAATAGCAACTACTTGGTGGAAATCCTGGCCATCTTCAAAATTTTTACCTCCCCATATCTGAAAAACTACTTCATTTCCTCCACCTCCCATCCGAAGAAGCTTTGGATTTCTTTTGTGTAGTCCTTCTTCAAAGATGGTTAAATCAATCTGCTTTTGGGTGGAGATAGCCCAAAATTCCTTCAGAGTGGCAAATCTCATCAGTCCCATATCGAAATACATAGAGATCAGCATCCCAGTATTGAGGCACCTGTCAAAATAAGTGATGATATAGCTTCATGCATCTAACAAGTTCATAGATTCCAACAGTCCTGGTGCCTCAATGTTTATGTCCAAGGTCCACTTTCTTAATGTCACATCCAAAGAATCCATGATTTTTTCTTTTTGCAACTAATCACAACTAAGGGAGAGATGACTTCTTCAAGGCATAACTCGTTAGCTATTGACACAACCAAACTTTTATCACTATTGCATCAAGTATTTTTTTTTTTCGTTTTTGACTAATCTAGGATGGGAAATGAGCTGGCCTTGATTACTAGTGTCGGGTGGTGATTTTTGGGAGGATGGAATTCTGGATAAGAATTTGGAGGACCACAGATGAATAGTGAATATCTAATGGCTAAACATGCCAAGTGGCTATTCTTGGGGGACACAAACTATGATCTTTTAGATACCTTAATTATGAATTTGGGAAACTTCCAATTACTCGAAGATCGTTGAGACTGCACTTGTACATGTCTAGTTGCCTACGTATCCCTTAGGAGGAATCAAGTCTAGCGTAGTTCAGGGGGCCCACCCTTTTCATACATAATATCTCTTGAGTTGATCCATGTTGACCACTCTAGGTATTTCGTCACTATTGAGATCCACGAGCCCTATGGCCTTGGTTGATAGGATTTCTTTGAAAGTGAATGGGCCACTCCAGCTTGGCCTGAATTTTTCCCTTGGTTAATGAATGGGAGCTCTTTGTTCACCTTCTTCTATGCAATGGAGTCTGACATGCTTGTTGAATGCTCTAGCCATCCTCAGTTGATACTTCCTCAGATTATCCATGGCCTTCATATGCCTTTTATCTAGAAAACTAAGCTTGTCATGCCTAGTCTTCATCCATTCTCCTTCAGGTAACTGGTTATCCAAAAGTATCTTGAGAGATGGTACCAGAATCTCTACTGGTAGTACTACCTCAACCCTATATACTAAGGATAAAGGAGCTACCCTAGTTAAGGATCGTATAGAAGTCCGATATGCCCACAAAGCAAGTGGCAACTTGTATGCCTAATCCCTATGAGTCTCAGTCTCTTTTTTTTCCTTTTCTTTTTCGTTTGTTTTTTGGAAGGATGGCTTTGATATTCTCATTAGCTGTTTCCATTGTCACATTGGTTTGTGGCCTATAGGTGGAGTGCCTCTTGATGCCGAACTTTGTTGGCTCTACCCCAGAAATGGGATCCTTGATCTGAGATTAGTTCATATAGCTGATAAGTTGTCCTGGAATTTTTCAATCTGAAGGGCATCACCTTGTAGTAGTAGGTTCCCTATGAAGTGGTGAAGGTTGTCTTCTCATGATCTTCTGGGTTCGTGGTCACTTAATTGTATCATGATAATCCATCCATAAATAACAACAAGGCATGTCCCACTGTATTGTTGGCCAACATGTCCATGTGAGGTAGTGGGAAATCATCTTTTGGGCTTACCCGAAAATCAACACACATGTGCACCCTACCATCGTTTTTGGAAACTAGCACTATGTTAGCCAACCATTGAGGGTACTCTACCACCTATAGAAATCCTACATTCCACTGCTTCATGACCTCTTCTCTAATATTTTTGCTCCATTCTGGATGCATTATCCTGAGCTTCTGCTTGACTGGCTTTGCTCCGGGGTAGGTCGGCAAACGATATTGCACGATGTTAGGGTCTATTCCAAGCATATCCTTATAGGATGAGGCAAGTCTTCTATGAACTCCTTTAGAAGATTGATCATCTGTTTTGCTTCTTGTTCATCCAGGCTGGTACCAATTTTCACCTCTCGAGGGCATTAGTCGGTTCCCAAATTAATAACCTGGGTATCCTCACAGATGGGTTAGGCTTTCTTTGGTTTGCATTGTTTTATTAAGTTATGATATTTCCTAAGATAATCATTAGAAAAAGGAGGCAAGTCATACTCAGAATCGGAGATTTCATTGATGAAAGGAGTAACAGACTCGACGTACATGGACTCTAAATTTTACTTAAGAGGGAAAACAATAAAACAATTATAAACAGATGACTCATCGACAAACTCAACAATTGACTCAATGCTTTTATCAGTGGTATCCATGTTGGTTGACTCAATAGCATGAGTAAACTTAAAGTTCTCTCCAATGCTTGTCCAGTTTAGGAGTGGTTCCAAGGACCGATAGATAATTAGGCGTGGCAACGGGCCTTTTTCTTCAAGGATGGTCATAGCTATTTCTTTAGTAGCGCTTCCATTGCTTTCTTCTTCTTTGTTTTAGAGGATTGTTCTTGTTATTAGTGTTACACTCATGCCTTAATCTAGTCTAATTTGGACTTTTGTTATAGATCTTGGACTGGATATATGGAGTACCAATGGGTTTTGGCTCACGGTAGCTCATTACAAGAGAGGAAGGGATGACCCCATTTGCTTGTGCATTTCATGCGAGTCCAACTGGATTGGATTCAAACCTTCTGACCCCAAGTGGTAAGTGAGCCGACACCTCCCTACCTAAGTCCCTTCACGTACCAAAATTGCCAGAGGACCATACACACAATCTAGGGTAAACACTCGGGGAATGACCAAGTGGGGACAAGAGGCAGTTAAGGCAAACCACTGCCTTGACCACCGAAAATAGCCTGGGCTGAATCCGATAGCCTACCCACGATATCGTGAGAATCCTTGGATGACCCCACACAGTCCCACACCCTTCCCCATAACTTTTACGTCCTATAAGTCTAATAAGATGGGCCCAAGTGTACCGAATTGCTAAATAACCTACTTGGACCTGACAAAGACCAACCAAACAGGCCCTAAGCATATGACATACTATAAATACGAGATGTGAGTTCATTTCTCACCTCTCACTTGTCTAAAATGCGGGAGAGGGAAAGAAGAGGAGAGAAAGGAAGAGAAGGAAGGAGAAGAAGAAGGAAGGGAAGGGAGGAGCCCACCTTGACACCCAACTTCGCATCCCGCTGTCAGAATCTTACTGAAGGTAGGTGCTACGCCCCCTATTGCTCACTTTTCCTTCATTTTAACCTAGCATAGTTGAGCAAGGATGTGAACCATGACCCTGGCACCTCCTGGAGCTCGGGTGAGTGTCATTTCACTCCCCTAGTGTGGTTGCCGAGCTCAAACCAAGCTGGGTGAGCTCCTGCAACATTTGTGACCAAATGCCTAGTTAGGGTTCCCATCGTTTGATTCCCGTATCTCCCAAATGCATTAGTGGAATTGGAACTTCTTTGGCTCAAAATTGAGGCAAGGAGATCCCCTACAAACTCCACTAAATAAATCCTGGCAATCGGGCGTGAGCCAGAAATCCCCAAATCTATGGGTTCACTTCTGGGAATCCATCGGAAACACCCACTGGAAACAACTTGGGATGTTTTTTGTACATATTTCCTGTGACCCTTCTAGAATTTTCAAGAATGATAGTGCTTCTACCCTTGGGGGCAGACCTTGTGGGTCCCCCTCCAGTGTTTCCGACATCTGTTAAAGTCTGATTACCTTCGTACTGAGGTCAGAGATGCACATGTACAACGAGATTGAAAGTGAGTTGAACACCTAGTGACATACTCGGAACCTCTTTTCTCTAAGTACAATCGAGGTGAGGGATGGCTGATTTTAGTTGTGGAGTTTTTCATATTTTTAGAACTACTCACATGTGCTAGAAATTATGAATGCTCTTTTTTTGTAAATGTATATGTGATCTTTATGACATGCAAGGATTAAAGTATCGGTATCGGTCGCCGTATCGGTCGGTCAAAATTAAGATACGTATCGGAGGGTATCGTATCGTATCCGAGATACGCTAAGATATGCTAAAGATACGCACATAAATGGATAGAAAACACATTTTTATACACTTTTGCATAAAAAAATAGTTAAAAAAAAAACTATATATAACATGTAGAATGCATAAATACTTAAGTAGAGGGTATCGTATTGATAGACAAATATATTGAGTTGAAAATGTTCAAAATGATGAGGTTTGAGTTTCTTACAGTTTTTTCTTTCCTCATTGCCATTGCCACTGTGATGAGTGCCGTGAAGAGTGTCGTGGTGGTTCAAATCCTTGGCTAGGACCTTCTTCTTCAATAGGAGCAACTACGATGATATTCTGCACTTGTCGAATATAGGCACAATATTTACCCCAGTCGAAATATTTATGGTAGTGGGTCTCCCATTCATTGTAGAAAAATTAAATTTTTTTTATAGAAATTGTAGATTAAATGTTTTTAAAGAACATATAAAAAATCAACAAAGTGTGGACCAATATATTTGAGTAGATCTAAGAAATAAAAAAAAATTGAAACCCTCACTTTTTTGGGGAAAAAAATGTGGGTTTCATTTGAAATCATGTATTTAGTAATTATAAGTTATGACATTATTTTTAAGAGTTGAATGAACTAAATTTTCTGGAAAAAAAAATTCGGGGATTTTTCTTTTTTTTTTTAAATTAATTTCGGAATAAAAAAATTAAAAAAATATTTTTTTTTGAGAAAAATAAAAAATTTCCATGGAAGTTGTAGAACACTTGTTTTTACATGACATATAAAAAATCTAGAAAACTGTTGGTGAGAGTGTGAAGTGTTTGTTTCAAACAACAAAAAATTCACACTTAAGTAGCCGTATCGTACCGATACGGTACGATACTGCACGATACCTTTGATACGGTACCAATTAGTACCGATACTCTCGGGAATTTTCAGATTTTCAAAAGTTCGTATCGTAGAGTATCGTACGTATCAGTGCCGATACAGTACGGCACGATATGATACATACGATATGCCGATACACAAAAAGAGGCCCAAAATTCCCCGTAGCGTATCGATATGTATCGTGCCAATGCCTACCGATACGGATACATATCGACTGATACGACACGATACGCACCGATACTTAAAACCATGACCAGACTCAAACTTATATGCCTAGAGGCTCGAGGGCAATGGCTTATGCTGTCTTCGGTCCATTCACTTCATCTTCTCCAACCTTTTCATGGTATCAACAGCAAGTGATACCAATATCAATATCGATAAGACAAAGGAGAAGTGCAAGGAAGGGGAGAGAACCTCACGAAATTTATTATGGTGTTGATCTTGATATGTATCGACCAATAAGACACCCAATACCTATATCTATAATTGGATGCATTCACTAACTATGCCCACGCCTAGAGCATGGTATGTATCATATAAGGCTATGGTTGATTGCTCTCTCATTATGTGGGTAGATGAAAACTTAGTGAAATCAGAGATGAAACTGTTTGGTTGATTATGTCAGAAAAGAAAAATAGATCCGTAAACACGCTCTCAAACCAGGGTTTAAATTCAGATCAGTCCCCCACCAATTCCGCTCGGTCTAGATCAGCCACGGAATTGGTGTGTAGATCCATAACCCTAGTTTCCATACACCAATCTAATTTTTCAATCCCTGCGCAAAATACTCTGGAAGATA
>NW_024870363.1:351336-376702 GCF_013358625.1 Macadamia integrifolia
TTTTTTTGAGAAAAATAAAAAATTTCCATAGAAGTTGTAGAACACTTGTTTTTACATAACATATAAAAAATCTAGAAAACTGTTGGTGAGAGTGTGAAGTGTTTGTTTCAAACAACAAAAAATTCACACTTAAGTAGCCGTATCGTACCGATATGGTACGATACGGCTCGATACTGCACGATACCTTCGATACGTACCAATACGGTACCGATACTCTCGAGAATTTTTAGATTTTCAAAAGTTCAAATCGTAGAGTATCGTACGTATCGGTACCAATACGATACGGCACGATACGATACGTACGATACGCCGATACACAAAAAGAGGCCCAAAATTCCCCATAGCGTATCGGTATGTATCATGCCGATGCCTACCGATACGGATACATATCGGCCGATACGGCACGATACGCACCGATACTTAAAACCATGATGACATGTTATATTCTTGAATTCTTATAATATGGAATTAGAAATTATGTTATGCGATGTATGTTGGATTGTGAGGAGGGATCTGATGTGCCCAAGGTGGTCCCAAACTGTGATCGCCATGTGGATGTTGCATTTATACATTGATTATGTGCATTAGACTAGATATAGTCATGGATTACATTTTGTGGCCGATGGTGATTCCAGTATCGTGTACTTCGAGACTATACTTGGAAATGGGTATGCTTTGTGGCCAATAGTGATTTCAGTATTGCATAGCCCATACTCAACTACTTGTATGCTAGATAGGTATATAGTTATGGGTTATACTTTGTGGCCGATTGTGATTCTGATATTGTGTACCCCGGGACTATACATGGAAATGGACAGGTTTTGTGGCTGATGGTGATTCTGGTAGTGCGTAGTCCATACTAACTGTATCATTATGTAAGATATGTAGGATATTTGTGGTTAAGTGACATTTTCTATGCTACATTCCATTGCCAACAGGGGCTAAGGTGTCGGATAACCCAATAGTTGGTTGTTCGATGAACCTTTCTGGAATGCCACACCTGCGGTACAATAAGATCGTTGCCTGAGGTGGGAAATAATCTAAAGTGGCCGATGGTGACTCTAGTTTCGTGACTGCTAGGAGATGATTATCATGGGTTTGCTTGGTGACCAATGGTCGCATTCCAGGACCAGAAGGCTCTTAATCACGACTAGGGTTTGTATCGCTGGCTGAGGTGGCATTTCGACAAAGGTTCCATTAAGGATGGGCTACTTCTAGATTTTGGATGAGGCGGTACTCTGGAAAAACTTCCACTATGGATGGGCTACTTTCAGATTTTGGATGAGGTGGCATTCCGACAGAACTTTTGCTAGGGATGGGCTACTTCTAGATTTTGACTGAGGTGGTACTCCAGTAGAGCTTTTAGCTAGGGATAGGCTATGGGAGGGCTAGGTGTAGACACCCAATTTTATCACCCTCCCTCGGCTCTGATGACATATGGATCTTAGATCCGACCTTTCACCTTCGATCAACACAAATGACAACTAACTGAGGTAACTATTCCTAGAAGAATTCCAAACTTACCCAAAATTCCCAGAAATCCCATATGAGAGAAAAGAAGGGTTCAATTATGACATTTCATATACAAAGGAATTCGGTGCTAGGTGACCATACAAATGTATAGTACTCGGAATTATGATTCCAACGATATATGGTATGTCAAAATCGAACCATCGAATCTCCTGCAATCACTTCCGGAAGACGCACCTTGAGTGCCCAAACCCCACCCATGCGAGCACCTACACCTTGCCTTGAGTGCCGAAACCCCGCCCATGCAAGCACCCACGCCTTGCCTTGAGTGCCCAAACCCCACCCATGCGAGCACCCACAGCACCCAAACCCTACCCATGCGAGCACCTATGCCTTCCCTTGAGTGCCCACACCCCGCCCATGCGAGCACCCATGCCTTCCATTGAGTTCCCACACCCCGCCCATGCTAGCACCCATGCCTTGCCTTGAGTACCCAAACCCTGCCCATATGAGCTCCCATGTCGTGCCTTGCACTTCTACCCGTGCTCTGTGTGTGCCCAGCTAAGCCCCGCGTGTACTTGACAAAGCCCTTTGTGTACCCGACCAAGCCCCGCATATACCCGACCAAGCCCTACTGGACCTATAACACCTCTGTTGAACATCCCATACCCCCGTCGAAACCTTTGATACCCCCTTAGGCGATCGGAATCCCTCTTCTGACGATCGATTCAGAGAAGGAATTCCCTCTTCACCCACCTGTGTACCCTAAACTGCCCTGCTAGCGTACCCTACACCGTGGCCTCCCATTGCTTTTTACCTTATTGGTCCAAAAAATTTTATCTTTCACCCCATTGGCTATAAAAAAATAACCCTCCATCCCATTGGTCTAAAATTTCTGACATTCACCCCATTGGTTTAGAAAAATTACATTTACTACCATTGGTTAAGGAATTTTCTCGTTTTGCCTTATTGGTCCAAAAATTCTATAAATACCCCCCCTCCCTTTGATTTTACACCAACACAAGACCACAACAACCCAAGTCTCTTAGGAGCAACCTATAGTAGCAGAGCTCTGCCCCCTCTCCTTCCCTCCCCCTTTGAGGTTTTTCAAGTCTTCGGAGAGATCTTCATAAGATCCAAAGTGTTCTTCGGGCCTTCGGAACTCTTCAATCCTTTACCTTTATTGAGTGAGATTTTTGTGTAGGAAAAGTTCCCCCTTAGACTCCCACCCTCCTTTTTGAGGTTCTTCCAGTCCACTGAGAGATCTTCATAAGATTCCTTCGAATCTTTGAAGTGTTCTTTAGGCCTTCGAAGTTCCTCAACCATTTAGGTTTTAGCCCATTCCTAGCAGAAGCTCTGTTCGAGTGTCACCTCAGCCTAGCTTCCCATAGCCTATCCATAGCTTCTTACTTCAGCCAAAATCCAAAAGTAACCGTTCCTAGCCAGAACTCTGCCCGAATATCATCACAATCAGCATCAATCAGGGGGTCCACCCCTCTTGACCCGGTCAAGCTCAAGTATAATTTCTCAACAGAATTAGCACAATGTAGACTTTATATGGACCTTGTTTCGTGTACATAGTTATTTAAATTCCGTCAATGCATATATGTGTGATAACTTAGCCATGCATGTCAAATAGGAATAATTATAGAAAATATTCTTTCTAAAGCATCTAGTAAGAAGATCGGTTGAACCGGGTAGATTTGTTGCCTAACACCTTCCCAATTTTATAACCTAACACTTACCCTAAATCTTTGGACCAGACCAACTTTTGGGCCCTTTTTCAAGAATTGGGCCCACCCCTGGCTCCTAGGCCCATAATCCTGGGTGACGACTCCAAACCCTTTTGCATGATCCCAATCCTTGTATTGGACCATCATCAAATCCCCGTCTCGAATGATGAATTCTACACTCCTACGAAATAGGGCTCCATGTATCTCCAATTGATGATACGATAGTGCGGGGCCCGTAGGTAAGCACACATGACACACCCCTCCCTCATGAAAGAGAAAGAGAGGAGAGAGGATGGAATTAATGCAAGTCCTTTTCCCCCCAAAGGGGAAGAGAGAGCATCCCATTTTCAGCCGCTACCCTCACACCCACCCCCGGGTCCTAAGCCCATAATCCTAGGTGGTGACTCCAAACCCTTTTGTATGATCCGGATCCCCGTATTGGACCATCATCAAATCTCCATCTCGAATGATGAATTTTACACTCCTACGAAATAGGCCACCACATATCTCTAAGGGCAATACGGCAGTGTGGGGCCCACAGGTAAGCACACACGACACAGCCTTTTCTCATGATAGAGAAAGAGAGGAGAGAGCACGAATTGCACACAAGTCCTTTTCCCCTTCCCCAGCGAAAAGGGGGGGAAGAGAGATCTCGTCTTTCGGCCACTACCCTCACAGTGGCGACTCCACAAGGGATAAATGTAAAGCTTCCGACATTAGATGCTACCTCTAAATGCAAGAACATTTTCCACCACATTTGTTTGAAAACATGTTTGGCTAACCCCATGTTTGTATTTGTACTCGCTAACCGTATGATGCATCGTGCTCGAAGTGAAATCATTTGGCGAGGGACTCCCTGTCATGCCAGCACCCTCAGGGAGGTTAGTGCATGTCATGGAGAGTACTCTAAGAGAAAATGGTACCCGCTTCCTGTACAGGAGTGTGGGGTATTGTTACACGACGAGGATGTTTATAATTGTGTCAGCACCCTCGGGAAGGTCTATGCACTTTATGACATTCTGACATCGAATAATGATAATCTTGTATTACACTTTTGCACATAATCAATCACGGTTCCGTCCCCCGTGGCCAGTTGTTTTACCTCATGTGTAGTTACAAGTAATGGGCAATGAAGTCACCCCCTTGATCTTGGGTATAACAAAAGGATCACATACATTGTGTATATAGATCTTGTCAAGGAAGTCTTGTCGGTCTTATTACATCCACTGCATACTCGCATCATGTAGGAAATAAATGGAGAATGCTAGGAATGCCACAAGTTGATCTATAGAAATTGTTTGTGGTCTTGAAAATGAATTTTCCTATGATATATTATAGTCATAAAGAAATGCTCTCCTAAGTGGGTTTTGGATAAAAGGTGTCCTTCCTCCTTAGAAATGAAATATGGATGATTTGGCATACGATCCGGACTGATTTCTATCAAAACCCTATGAAATGTCGAATTATCTAAAAGACCCGAGGAAACTAGGAGATAGGTCACCTAGTGAGATAAGATTAAGGAAAGCATGACTTTATTAGTAGAGAATATATTAATAGGAGTTGGACACATCCGGGTAGTCAGTTGACTGGCTTAAGTCCAATGTCACCTCCATTGTCTCTCCGAGATTGTCTACTTCCAAGTGATTACAACCTAGTTTACATGGACCCACATAACCTGGCATCCCCCAAGCAAGCCTGAGTCCACCCCATAGAGACTTTGCAGACAAAAATGGTTGAGGTCAAGAGAGGAATATCTTAGATACTACATGCACTCGAAAACCCTCCTAGGGCTGAACCAACATAAGCTACAGGAGAGTTGGATCAGAACGGACCTACGGGTCATTACGAGAATTCTTCCCTAGTTGACTTAGGAGACCAGAGCAAGTCAGGCCAACCGGTCAGAGAGGAACTTCACCTACCTGTCTGAATGGTTAATGAGGGACCTATTCTAGGGTCCCTCCTCCTAGGGTAGTGATTGAAGATAAGGAAGAGGAGTTCACCACACATGTTCGAATGGAGCCTCCAGAGACAGAAAAAGAAAGGAAACTTAGAGAGCAATTAGAGAAGTTAGAGAATATGATTCAAGCAGTAAAAGGCTTGGAAAGTCAAATAGTGGATTCTGATGAAATGAGTTTCTTTTTTGGGGCAAGAATCCCCAAGAAGTTCAAATGGCAAATTGATAGATTTGATGGGTCAGGGGATGCTAAGGCTCATCTCAAAGTCTTCCTTAGCATCACCAAATCATGGCAACATGCAGACAGCCAGATGGGACAAGCCTTCATGTTAACCTTATCAAGACCAACACTCAGGTGACTCACCCAGTTAGAGTCTTTCCAAACCTAGAATTGGAAAACAGTGGTGAAGGCCTTCACCAAGCAATACTCATACAACACTAAAGTGGATGTGAAGTGTCAGAAGCTTGAGATGTTGAGACAATATCCTTCTTAAAGAAGGATTCACTGCCTTGTTGATGAGGTTTAGGGATAAGGCCGCCAAGATGGCAGATTGGCCTTCAGAAGCAGAGCAAGTTGAGATGTTGATTGAAAACTTTTCAAAGCCTTATTATGATGTCCTTTACTACCAACATCCATAAACTTTTGATTCCTTGATAGACACCGGTACACGTGTAAAAAACATATTCCTAAGCGAAGCTCAGCATCAAGGATCCTCCCAAGATGTAGGAAAGAATGCCAGAGTTGGATGGGGAAAGGGTCCTAAAACCAAAATGGTAGGTGCGGTCCAACAGTCAGTTTCACCTATCAATTCTTCACAACCATTCTTGATACAAGTAGATGCCCCTGCTTAGAAGGCTCCTCACCCAAGAAGATAGTTTTTTGATTTGAGAATGCTGGTGACAGCGGTGTATTAAAAGCTAAAGAAGCAAGGATTACTAGGACAGTGGCTTCAAGAGTAATCAGCAACCCTCCCACAGCTTGGTATAGAGATCATGAGTATTGTGCCTACCACACTCTGAAGGGGCACACCACTAAAAGGTGCATAGGCCTTCTACATGCTATCCAGGACTTGGTAGACAACGAGACTATTGAAATCAATGTCAAGCAAAATCCCAATGTTAACACCAATCCACTCCCCGATTATGTGAACAATCTAGATGACAAAGCAACAAAAAGTGATCCCACTCAATTGATCACACTCCAAGCTCAACAGAATCATATGAATGCCCATTCTTACAGGAAAGTCATGAGTCAAAAGGCCAGAATCATGAGGACTCCCAAAAGAAGAGAGTCATCAGAAGAAGAATCAGAAGATCGGACTCCCACCGTTCATCCTTCCCCATCAACAGAAGAATCCACCGTACCATATTACCAACTTCCACCATACCTCCAACCTTCACCATATTACCAACCTCCACCATATCATCAACCTTCACCACACTATCAAGGAGAAGAGACCTCATCATCTTATCACCCCTTATCTTCATCACAATATCCTATCTCTAATGTCACATCACCTTCATATCACCCATCCTCGTATCCCTCATCGCCTTCACACCAATCCCATTCTCAAGGTTTGGTGTATAACCCAAAAGAAGGATGGATGGATGGGTACAGTTGGAGAGATATGCTTGCACTGCCATACTCCCCAAAGATGACCTCATCAACAGGATCAATGAAAGCTTTTGGAGAAGGCCAGGATGGTGATCCTACTTCTCTAATTCAGCCCACCATACCACAGGAGGACAATCCAGAGAACATTAAAAAAGTCATAGATGACCTCCTCAGGGCCGTAATAGCATTGGTAGTGGGAGAACAAAGGGAGTGATATAGAGGATGATGACGAGGACGAGAGCAAAGATGAGAAGGATGGAGATGACTCCAGTTCTCAAGTTGATGATGAGTATCAGGACTGAGATGACTACCAAGGGCCTTGGCACAATGATGAAGATGATGAATCAGGATACTATTCACCCAGGGATGTGTATGTAATCAAAGAAGGAGGCCCTTTGCCACATGTCCTCATCCATCGATCCATCAAACCGCTCCTAAATTGGACTAGCATCAGGGAGAATTTCAAGTTTACTCATGTTGTTTAGTTAATCAAACTGGATACCGCTGATGAAAGCATCAAACCAGCCATCGATTCTGTAGTCGAGTCAGTTGTTAAGTCTTCTATTTATGATTTCATGTCGGCCCCCCTCTTGAGGAGAGCCCAGAGCCTATGTATGTCAAGTCTGTTACTCCTTATTTTATGAATGAAATTTCTGATTTCGAGTATGACTTGCCTCCTTTTTTTTATGATGATCTTAATAAATATCAAGAGTTAATAAAACAATTCAAACCAAAGAAAGCCCAACCCATCCGTGACGATACCCGAGTTATTAATATAGAAACTGACCAATGCCTTCGAGAGGTAAAAATTGATACCACCCTAGACAATGAAGAAGCAGAACAAATGATTAGTCTTCTGAAGGAATTCGCCAAAGTCTTCACTTGGTCATATGAGGATATGCCTAGTATAGACCCCGATACCATGCAACACTACTTGCCGACCTACCCTGGGGTAAAGTTGGTCAAATAGAAGCTCAAAAGGATTCGTCTAGAATGGAGTGAGAAGATCATAGAAGAAGTTGTGAAGCAGTAGAATGCAGAATTTCTATAAATGGTGAAGTGCCCCCAATGGTTGGCTAATATAGTACCAGTACCAAAGAAAGATAGTAAGGTAAGACTGTGCATAGACTTTCAAGATCTTAACAAGGTAAGCCCTGAAGATGACTTCCCATTACCTCACATTGATATATTGGTTGACAACACAGCATGGCATGCCTTGTTATCATTTATGGATGGATTCTTGGAGTAAAGCCAAGTGAGCATGCACCCAAAGGATTGTGAGAAGACAGCTTTCACCATTCCATGGGGAACATATTGTTACAAGGTGATGCCTTTTGGGCTAAAGAACGCTAGGGAAACTTATCAGAGAGCAGCTATAGCCATATTGCATGACATAATGAACAAGGATGTAGAATTCTATGTGGATGAGATGATAGTAAAGTTAAAAGATCGACATGGGCATATTCTCGTGCTACGGCGATTCTTTGAAAGGATCAAGAAGTATCAGCTAAAGTTGAACACTCAGAAGTGTATATCCGGGGCAACGATAGGAAAATTGTTAGGGTTCTTGGTGAGTGAAAGAGGCATCGAAGTCAACCCTATAAACATTAAGGCAATTTAGGAAATGCCCATACCTCAGACTGAGAAGTAGATATGACGACTTTTGGGTCACATCTAGTATATCAACAGGTTCATAGCATAGTTGACTACGATCTATAAACCAATCTTCAAGCTACTAAAGAAGGATCAACCCATGGAGTGGAATGACCAATGCCAACAAGCTTTTGATAAGATCAAAGGATACCTCATAAACCCACCAGTATTTACACCACCAGTGGAAGGAGAACCATTTCTGTTGTACTCATCAGGGGGAGAATATTCCATGGGCCCATTGCTAGTATGAAAAGAGACAGAAAAGGGGGTAGAGCATGCCATATACTACCTCAGCAAGAAGTTCCTTTAGGATCAGACGCGGTACACATCCTTAAAAAAAACTTGTGCCGCACTGATTTGGGCAACAAAAAGGATGCGGCACTATATGGTAGCTTACCCAGTGCATTTGATCTCAATAATGATTCCAATCAAGTACCTCTTTGAGAAACCAACCCTAACAAGAAGGATGGCCTGATGGCTACTTTTGGTATCAGGGTTTGACATCACCTATTCTCATAAATCTATCAAGGGGCAAGCTATAGCTGATCATTTGGCTGCCCACCCCACAGAAGATGGAAGAGCCTTAAATGATGCCTTTCCTGATGAAGAAATCATAGCAATAGAAGAAGAAGACATAGCTAATGAATGGCAATTATTCTTTGATGGAGCAGCTAATCAAAAGGGGTGTGGTGCGGGAATATTACTTGTCACTCCTGACGGTCTTTATTTGCCTTTGTCATTCCGCCTCGACTTCCCCTATAATAGCATTGCTGAATATGAAGCTTGTGCCTTGGAACTAGAAACAACCTTGACTACTGGGGTGAAAAGTATTAAGCTATACGGTGATTCATCCATCATCATCTGTCAAATGCAAGGGAAGTGGCAGACTAGAGATGAGAAGTTGAAGCCGTATCAAAAACATTTAGAAGAAGTGATTGAACACTTTGAGACGATTTCATTTGAATACTTTTAGAGGGACAACAACCGGTTTTCCGATGCCCTTGCAACCTTGGCTTCCATGGTAGAATGTAGCCCTATGGCTAGAGTCGACCATTCTTAGTGGAACAAAGAAGCAAGCCCATTTATCAAAATTCGGTGAACTCTCTTACCATAGATGGTCGATCTTGGTTCGCTCCTGTTGTGGACTTCATCAGGGAAAGAAACTATCTGGTTGAAGCAATTGAAAGAGAAGAAATTTCTAAGGAGATATGCCACCCAGTTTTTTCTTCAAGGAGACTTGTTATACAAGAGGTTCTATATGATCAAATACAATTTTCGTGCGTGGATGAGGAGCAAGTTGCGATAATCATGGAGGAAATTCATCAAGGCCTTTGCAGACCCCATATGAATGCCAAAATGCTAGCTAAGAAGATTCTCAGGCTGGGAAATTATTGGAACACAATGGAAGTAGATTGCGTGGACTTTGTCAAGGAATGCCACAAATGTCAGATATTTGTCAATATCATATATATCCCGCTAACAGATTTGCATTCACTCAGTTTTTCTTGGCCTTTCTCCACTTAGGGCATTAACATCATTGGGAAGGTCAACCTCAAAGCATCTAATGGTCATGAATTCATCTTGGTAGCCATTGATTATTTCACCAAGTGGGTAGAAGCTTAGTCATATGCAGTCCACACATCTGCTAAAGTAGCAAAGTTTATTTAAGAAAACATCATTTGCCAGCATGGAGTGCCTCAAGAGCTAATATCGGATCAAGGATCCCACTTTTGGGATAAGATTGATCAGATCGGCGTATAATTTGGTATAAAAAGGCACCACTCTACCATTTACAGGCCATAGACCAATGGGGCAGTAGAAGCAGCTAATAAGAACATCAAAGTGATCTTACAGAAAATGGCTGAAACATAAAAGGATTGGGCGGACAAGTTTCCACTTGCTTTGTGGGCATATCAGACCTCTGTACAGTCCTCGATAGGGGCAACTCCTTTCTCTTTGGTATATGGGGCTCAGGTGGTTCTACTTGTGGAAATCCTAGTACCATCCTTAAGAGTGCTTTTGGATAGTCAGCTACCGAAAGAAGAATAGGTGAAGGCCAGATATGATGAGTTCAACTTTCTCGATGAAAGACATATGAAATCCATAGATAATCTAAAGAAATATCAACTGAGAATGGCAAAGGCCTTTAACAAGAATATTAAACCCCACCACATAGAGGAGGGTGAGCTTGTTCTTCGAGAACAAAGAGCCCCAATTTATGACCCAAGAGGGAAATTCAGGCCCAACTGGAGTGACCCATTCACTGTCAGAGAGATTCTACCAGGCAAGGCTGTGAAACTTATAGACCACAAAGGTAAAGAAATCCCCGGATCGGTCAAGAAGGATCAACTCAAGAGATATTATGTCTAAAAGGATGAACATCCCGAACTATATCAGACCTGATCCTCTCAAGGGATATGTAGGCAACTTCACATGTGAAAATGTGGTCTCAACCATATCAAGGCAATAAATTGGTTCCTGGATTAACAATCAAAGTATCCAAAAGATCATCATAGTTTATGTTCCCCAAGAATCGCCATTTGGCATGCAAGGCCGTTAGACATTTGTCATCCGTCTATGGTCCTCCAAATTCGTATCCAGAATTCCATCTTCCAAAAGTCACCACTTGGCACCAATATGTCAAGGCCAGTTCATTCCCCATCCTTGATTAGTAAAAAAAAAAGTTGTGTTTGATGCAATAGTGGTGAAGGTTTTGTTGTGTCAATAGCTAATGAGTGATACTTGGTAAATCATCGTCTTCCCTTTTGTTTGTGATGGTTGCAAGAAACTTCATGGGCTCATTGGATGAGACGTTGAGAAAATGGACCTTGGTCATAAACATGAGGGTACCAGGACTACTAGAATCTATGAATATGTCGATGCTTAGCCAAATCGGGTGTGTAAAGCTACATCACCATATACTCTAACAAGTGTCTCAACATTGGGATACCAATCTTCATGTGTTTCGGTTTGGATTAGTTGAGATCTGTCCAACACTTGAGGAATTTTGATTTTATATGTTATCTCCACCTAAAAGCAAGTTGATTCAACCATCTTTGAAGAAAGATCACTCAGAAGAGATTCAAGACTTTTTCGGATGGGAAAAGGAGGAAATGAAATAATTCATCAGATATGGAAAGATTGACATTTTAAAGGTGGCCAGGATCTTCATTCAATGCCTACCACTGGGGGGAATCCATCAACAAAGGTCTTAGGATGCTTATCTACTATGCATGATAGCTCGCTATGTTCTGCGAACTCCAGGACGTGGTGCACCAACTGTCCTAATAGAAGTTATAATGAAATTGAAGAAAGGAAGAGATGTCATTCCCATAGTCCTTGCAGAGACATTCAAAGGACTTGATGACATAAGCCATAGCCATAGCTTTGGACTTGATCATTATCATGGAAGTCATGCCATTTTCCAACTATGGCTACATGATAAGCTGAAGCTAAACAGGCCATTGAAAGAATGCCAACTCAGAGCTCTTTGCTACCAGGAAAGGAGGGAAGCCCCTAAATTCAAGGTCATTGTTGATTGGAAAGAGTACCTATAAGGAAGAATTACAAAGGGCATTGCATGGAGATGCCCAGGGAACTCGCAGGGAGATTTTCTGATGAAGACCCTTGGATACAATTACAACAAGTTGATGGGATTGACTTATACATCTTTTTACTTGCCCAGTTACATCAACCGATAGTATGGACTGAAAGCAGATGATCTCAAGGAGCTAGTGAACTTTTACCTACCCCAAGAATTGACTCCCTATATTGTTACCTATCTATCCCGTTTATGGTAGGAAAGTTATTTTCTTGCAATTCACTTGGTAGTAAAATGAGGAAATATTTGGATTTTCACATTGTCCCAATTACTCTAATGAAGACTTGAGTTGTGGAATTAATTATGCCTAAAATTTTCAAATCATAAATAAAAGAAAATTTTCTTTGTGCCAAAGATAGGTTTCCATTCATAAAATGCTTAAATAAAAAAGTGAACAAACAGGAGGAGAGAAAAGAAAAAAAGAAAAGAAGATGTACATGTGTTTGTGCTTGCAGGAACTATAGGAACAAATCCCTAAGAGTCAAAGTCCTCATATGAACCATACACAGAGTCACCCTCATGAAATGGCGAGGAGTCTATGGGAGTCAATCCCAAATCTGCCAACCTTCGGGTTAGATCCTAAATCTGTGCTTGCAGCTGGGCATTCTCCTACTTAGTCCTCCAAGGCAACAATCCTTCCATCCTAAGGAATATGAGAGATGGTCAAGAAAAGGATAATAAAAGAAGAAGAAAAAGAAGAGAAGTACCTTGTCAATCACCACCTCACATAAGCCCTAATGCATCCTCCGGATCTCGGCATAGACCTCCGGAGACACCTGAGAAGGAGCATATCAGCCAAGGAAGTCGAAAGGCAAGCAGACAAAGGATGATTAGATACTCACATAATCATATGGAATGGGCAGCTCAAGAGAAGCATCTATGTCTGTTCTCCACCTCAAAAGATGGGGGATGCTAGGATTGGCTGTGTTGGGATATGACTAACCTGGGAAGCCATGGAAGGGAATGGTGGCTATCCTGAGGGTTCCACCTGCTCTAGTAGAAGGATCGACTTGGGATGGACTAGCAGCACTGACATGTGATAGGATCGTAGAAAGGTCTACACGTCGTGTTCTCCTTTGAAAGAACATTGATCAAGGCTAAAAGGAATTAAATGACTAAAGGTGATACTCAAGGAAGAGCAACATACCATTGGACTGTCAGGACCAAGAGGGGTGCAAACAGTCTCTTCCTTAAGGAAAGTCTTGTAATCCCTATCTGACTTAAGGAATGAATCATCCCATATTCCGTCAACCAGTCTCTCAATTTCGTCCTTAGGAATGCACTCCGAATAATGCATGGTCGGTGGAGGAAGACAAGGAGAGAAGTGTGTATCAATATCAGACCATTGGGGTATGACCCCTCTCTCCTAAATACTAGGCATGGCCCCATATCCCCTGAATAGGACTCGGTTCTCTGATAAGTATCTACCCTGAGTAACTTCATCAAGGTCCGGGAGCGTAAGAGGATGGAATGGTCTCCAAGTGACTTGCAAATTCAAGAAAAAATAAGTACAACATAGGCCATAAGAAAATTTAATGACAAAGCATGGCTTACCTCTGTAAGACCATTTAGGAGAGAACAGGCGGTAGTCCTGGAGGATAGCACCGGACTCTACATACTCGGCTATCTCCCCATCTCATAACTATGGGAAAGGGTGATGCTTGAGGGTCCTTTAGTATGGTGCCATAATCTCTAGATGATCATAGCATCAGGGCTGATTTGAAAAATCAAAATGAAAGAATGCAACCAAATGAAAAGAAATGAGTATAAGAACAAGATATTACCTAGAGGATGTAGCCCACTCCCTGGAGATCTCGATCCCCATATGATAACAGATCCAGAGATAGCAACAAATATGCATAAGCAGCCCTGCCCCAATCCCAGGTGTCCACGTCCTGGAGATTCTAGAAGAAGGCAACCATGTGAATGTCTATCCCGCCTCGGAGGTCACCAAAGAGGCATTGACCCACAGTGAATAAAAGGAAAGAATGGGTCACTTGTGCCAGGTTACCAGGGTTTACCCCCAAGTTAGCCCTCCACCAACTAGCACTGATCTCGCCAAGGCGGATGTAGGTTTGATCACCCTTGATATCTATGCCTATCAAATCTATGAACTCCCTAGTTGTCAGAGTATCAGGAAGGGTCAAGGACCTCCCCTCAAATGGTATGCTTGTCAGGGCATAGAAACACAAGGGCGTGATAGTGATCTCACCGATAGGAAGCTGGAAGGAATGAGTGCTCGGCCACCACCGCTCCATCATGGCCCCTGCCAATGATGGACTTAACTTCCTAGTCTCTATGGAAGCCAATCGACTCAAGTATAATGAGTCAACCATCTCCTTCACTCTGTAGGGGAGCATCTTGTACCAACCTCGAGCTGTGTTTGGTTGGCCATATCTAGCCAAGGTTAGTGGTACTTTCCCATCATGCTTTTATTTTAAAATAATAATAATAATAAAAAATAAAAAATGATAAAAAAATGAATGATAAGAGAAAGCAAAACAATAATAAAAATATAAAAAAATAATAAATAATGAACCCCATACTGAGTTGCAAACATGATTCCGAGTATTGTGAAGTGTCTGTCTGGAGTACCCAGATGCAAGGCCCTCATCCCCTTGAGAAGAGTTGCTACAACTATCCAACTAGACCTCTCCACAAGTCTTTCTCTTTCTTCTCTTAGCCATATTTCCCAAAATCACAAAGAACCACAAGAAGTTCTACAATTTACAAAGAAGCCCAAAAAGATGTCAAATTCTCTAAATGATTCCTTCCTCAAGAACTTTGAAGATCTTCAAAAGGAAGATACCTTCAAAGGAAAATTTGAAGATCTTCGGAAAAAAATTCAAGAAACCCGAAAAAATGCAAAAATGTTTGGATCTTCAAGAAGATTCTAAAACCCGAGGTCACTCACTCACAAATCATCCCCAACTCAAGAAACTTGGAATAGTGAGTGAACAAGAGGGGGAACCATTTTATGGTTAAAAATTCATCCTCCAAAAAAAAAATAATAAAAAAAATAAAATAAAATAAAAATAAAAATAAAAATTTGAGATTCTAATTTCAAGGTGCAATTCAAGAGTTCTTACAATCAAAAAACAAAATTCAAAATATTTTTTTGTGGTAGGTAAAAATTAAAATCACATGGAAAGTAAAATCTACTTGGTAGATAAAAACACATGAAAGTGGAAGGTGAAATTGGTAGGTAAAAGTGGATGGTGAAATCAGAGTAAAAAAAATCAAAGCTCAAAGATTCCAAATCAAAAGCCAAAAATCAAAGCTCAAGGATTCCAAATCAAAAGCTAAAAATCAAAGTTCAAAGATTCTAAATCAAGAGCCAAGTTTTCAAGATTCAAGGGCTTTAATAAGATCACAATTTCATTGCCCCGGCCCTAGGTGGCCCAATTACATTGACCCCACCTCAGGTGGCCCAATTATGTTGAACCGGCCCCAGGTGACCCAATTTCATTGACCCGGCCCCAGGTGACCCAATTTATTCGGCCCCAGGAGGCCCAATTGCATTTACCTAGCCCCAGGTGCCCCAATTGCATTTACCCACCCTCAGGTGGTCCAGTTTTGTTTATCCGGCCCCAGGTGGCCCAATTTCATTGACCCAGCCCCAGGTGGCCCAATTGCATTTACCCACCCCCAAGTGGTCTAATTTCATTTATTCGACCCCAACTGGTCCAATTTCATTGACCTGGGCCCAGGTGGTCCAATTTTGTTGAAAGCCCTAGGTGGTCTTTATATTTATGATTTATGCAATTGAGTTGTAATTTTTAAAGTTATAGTTCTAGGCTTAGATCTAGGTGACAAGATCACGAACCGTGGAGCATCTTTTTTTTTCAAGTTCAGTTTTTTTTTTTTTTAAGATTTGTTTTCTCTAGTACTAGAAATTTCAGATTTGGTTTATTCCAGATCTGGTTTTTAGTACTGGTAGTATCTCAAATCACCCAAGCTTTCAAGTTCAAGCATTGATTCAAGTAAGTAGGCTCCTTCAGTAGTCTTCTCTCCCCCCTCTCATTCCCTCTTCTGACTACCCTTTCTTTCTTAATTTAGGATTTTAATTTTAGTAGTTATATTATTGCTATCCCTTTCCCCTAAGGTTCATGGCTAGTGTATGTGTTGGCTTTGCCCCTCCTAGCCATAGAACCATCAATTTATTATTTTTATTTTAATTGTCTCCCTTTCCCTAAAGCCAAGTAGAGTAACCCTTGTAAGAGTGACTCTCTGGTCAAGTAGGGAAGCTCATATTATGATGCATCCCTCGGGCTAAGTAGAGAAACCTACTTGTGAGTCTCTCTCTAGCTTTCTCCCCTTTCTTTTACTTTATTTTTATTTCAGCATTCTTTTCCTTTATTTATTTATTTTTTTCTTAAATTACGTGGGTTATTTATTTTCAGTTATTTATTTATTTAATTTTAATTACGTGGCTTGCGTCTTTAAATTCTTAGATGACGAATGGTTAGGACGTTATTTTAGATACATATGTTTAGGACAGTAATTAAAATTAGATCACAACTATTAATCGGTTCACTTTCGCATTATTAAAAGAAATTAAAAAATAAAATGGCTGCTCTCCCTGTGTTCAACCCATAGCTACACTGATCCATATGCTTGCGGTTACATTTTAAATCCCAACAAGTTTTTAGCACCGTTGCCGGGGAGACAGTTCCATGTTATTTTTCACTTTCTTTTGGTAAATCAGAGTGCTTTATTTGCTTTGTTTTGTTTTTTCTTTTCTTTTATCGAATTCCTGAGAAGATCAACTTGCAATAATAGTTGTATCAGTGGAGGTCGCCATGCCTCACAGTATGATAAAGACAGGTTTTGCCCTGTAGCAATACCTCAGGAATTGACCTGAGCAACCCCGGATCCCTGCCGGTAAGCTCCCAAAAAGCCAAAAAAAAAAAATAAAAAATAAATAAATAAAAAAATCAAAAAAATCAAAAAAATCATCAAAAAGTTTTGCTATCCATTCTTTTGTGCTTGTCTTACTTTAGTTGTGGAAAGTTTTTCTGTTGCATGAGTGTTAAGTGGGTACGTAATACTAAGAATCGGTTAGAAAGAAGAGATCCAACAAGTAGTGACCCTATACGTTTGCTCTCTCTAAAACCCTTCAATATGGGAGACCAACAGCAAAACCCTTCACCTAAATCTCTGAAAGATAGGTTCTACCCTGCTAGAACAGCCCAACCTTCCTGCATAGTTCTACCACAAGCCTAAGGCAATAATTTTGAACTCAAATCTCAATACATCACTATATTGCCCCACTTCCATGGGTTGACCTCTGAGGATGCATACGGGAATTTGAAGAGGTATGTGTTCTAATTAAGATCCAACAGCTTTCTGATAATGCTATTAAGCTTAGGTTTATCACTTTTGCTTTGAAAGACCAAGCTAAGAAGTGGTTGTATGGGTTACCCACAAATTCCATAACCTCATGGGAACAGTTCACAGTTGTCTTCCTTAAGAAGTTTTTCCCAACTCACAAGACCAATAAGCTTAGAAGTGATATCCTTCAGTTTAGGCAAAAGCTTAGTGAGTCATTTTCCAAACTTATGGAGAAATTCAAGAATTTACTCCAAGAATGCCCTCACCATGGCCTAGACCTATGGCATTTATGTCAAATAATTTATGAGGGTATTGATTACCCAACTAAACAAATGATAGAGTCTATGTGCCCTGAGGGATTCACATCCTTTACAGATGAAGGAAAAGCATGGGAATTCTTACTTGACTTAGCTGACAAAACCCGTGAATGGGAATCAACCCAAGAGAGTGAAAGAACTATAAGAGGAAAAGGATATTTTGTGGATGGGATAGTAGCCAAGGAAGCCCATTTGGATATCCTAATCAAGAGGATTGAGGCTATTGTTCCTAGAGAGTCATAGAAGAATGCCCTAACACCTCTGGGGGCACTTCTAATGATAGTGTTAATGCCTTATACCAGAATAATCCATATAGTAACACATACAATCCAGGATGGAGAAATCACCCAAATTTTTCTTGGAATCAGGGCAACCAAGCAGGACCTTCCAATTTCTATAATCAAGGTCAACCTGGACCCCAAAGGCCTCCCTTTGCACAACAATCTTTTTCTCAAAATACTTTTCCTAGGTCAAATGTAGGACCTCAGGCGAGTTTTCCTAGGGCCCCTCTTCTATCATCTTATCAGCAACCCCCTGGGTTTACCAACACTGGAGAGGCAAGTAGAATAAATGACTTGGAAAAAAATATGGCCCTCCTCATGACAAGCCATCAAAATCTTACGAGAGAACTTACCCAAGTTGTCTCAATTATGCATGAGAGGAAGAAGGGAACTTTACCCAGTCAACCAGAGCCTAACCCTAGGCATCATCAACCTGTTAGTTTACAAGGACCAACTAATGCACCACTGAATATAGTACAAGGTCAGACCCAACAAGGGCCCTCTAACCAATGTAATGTTGTTTATGCCCTTAGGAGTGGTAGAGAGTACCAACAGAGCGTTCCTAAATCTTCCCCATCTATTACTCCTGTTAACTCTTCTTCAGTTGAGGAAACAAATGTGCCTCTTGTTCCAGGTTCGTCTGATGAACCTAAAGATTTTTCTGAAACTAAAGATGATTTGGTTGAGGAAACCAAAAATGATTCTTCTGAACAGGGGCAAATCCCTAACAGTCCTTATGTTCATCCTGTCCCATTTCCTAATCGCTTGGTAAACAAAAAGAAGACTGCTTCCATGGACAAAATTTTAGAAGTCTTCAAAAAGGTAGAAATAAACATCCCTCTTTTGGATGCCATATCCCAGATCCCCACCTATGCAAAGGTACTGAAAGGTTTGTGTACTCACAAACGTATCACTAGTGTGCCCAAAAAGGCGTTCTTGGCAGGTAACATTAGTTCCATAATTACTCAGCCTATAGCAGCCAAGTATAAGGATCCAGGGAGCCCTACCATATCTTGTGTCATAGGTAACACCTATATTGAGCATGCTTTACTTGACCTTGGCGCAAGTGTGAATCTTTTACCTTACCATGTGTACAAGCAACTAGGATTGGGAGAATTAAAAGCCACTGGAACTACTCTTCAGTTGGCAGATAGATCTGTTAAGATTCCTAAAGGGATGGTTGAGGATGTTTTACTAAAGGTGGGGGAATTTATTTTCCCTGTTGATTTCATTGTGTTAGATACCAAGCCGTTCTCAACCAAGGATGAGATCCCAATAATTCTAGGAAGACCATTCTTGGCTAGCAGTAATGCATTAATCAATTGCCGGAATGATTTCCTAAGATTATCTTTTGGTAACCAAACTGTTGAGTTTAACTTGTTTAGGATTGGCAAGCAACCACATATGGAAGAAGAGATCAATATGCTTGAGGATTTTCTGGATTTTTCCTATGATTTAGTTACCAACTTTGATATTGATTTTGATTCAGAATTCCAACAGTATATGGATGAGTTGGATGATAAGAGTGAAAATTTCTTTTCTGAAGTCTTGAGTCTTCACACACTTGTGGAGCCCTTAGGACCCCTTTCCAATTCCATTCCCAAACCTTCCATAGTTGAGCCCCCTAAGCTAGATCTTAAGGAGTTGCCATCTAATTTGAGATATGCTTTCCTAGGGCCTGACCAGTCTCTTCCTGTAATAATTTCTTCAAATTTGACTTCTAGCCAGGAAGAGGAGTTACTTAAAGTGTTAAAAGATAATAAGGAAGCCCTAGGTTGGACCATGGCTGATATCAAGGGTATAAGCCCTTCCATTGTGCAACATCATATACATCTTATGGAGGATTCCAAACCATCCACGGAACCCCAAAGAAGAGCTAACCCAGTGATGATGGAAGCTATTAAGAAAGAGATCCTAAAGTGCTTGGATCATGGAATAATTTATCCTATTTCTGGCAGCCAATGGGTAAGCCCAGTTCATGTAGTGCCTAAGAAGTCTAGTGTGACTGTAGTTCCTAATGCCAATAATGAGTTGATCCCTACCCGTGTCCAAACAGGATGGCGAGTGTGCATAGACTACAGGAAACTTAATGTGGTAACCTGGAAGGACCACTTCCCATTGTCATTCATTGACCAGATGTTAGAGAGGTTAGCTGGACATGAATACTATTGCTTTCTTGATGGATATTCCGGCTATAACCAAATCCCAATTGCTTTAGAGGACCAACATAAGACCACTTTTACATGCCCATATGGAACATTTGCTTACAGGCGTATGCCCTTTGGGCTTTGCAATGCCCCTGCTACGTTCCAACGATGCATGATGAGCATTTTTTCTGACATGGTCGAAAAATTCTTAGAAGTATTTATGGATGACTTTTCAATTCATGGGAATTCCTATTCTGAATGTCTTCATCATCTTTCCCTAGTTTTGAAAAGGTGCATATCTAAGAATTTGGTTTTGAATTGGGAGAAATGTCATTTTATGGTTAAATCTGGTATTGTTTTAGGCCATGTAATATCCAAGGAGGGAATTAAGGTAGATAGAGCCAAAGTGGATTTAATTGATAATTTACCACCTCCTCAATCTGTTAAGGACGTCCGATCTTTTCTAGGGCATGCAGGCTTCTACAGAAGGTTTATTAAGGACTTTAGTCAGTTAGCCCGACCTCTCACTTCATTACTTGCCAAAGATCAAACTTTTGAGTTTTCTAAAGAGTGCCTAGAATCCTTCAAACAACTTAAGAAGGAGTTGACCAATGCACCCATTGTTCAACCACCTGTTTGGACTGAACCTTTTGAACTGATGTGTGATGCTTCGGATTTTGCCATAGGAGCAGTTTTAGGTCAAAGGATTAATAAGTTGCCCACTGTCATTTACTATGCTAGTAGGACCTTAAATGATGCACAACTCAATTATACAACCACTGAAAAAGAATTTTTAGCTGTTGTGTTTGCATTAGAAAAGTTTCGGTCTTACTTAGTTGGTTCACATGTGGTGGTGTATACTGATCATTCTGCCCTCAGATACCTAGTTCAGAAGAAGGATGCCAAAGCCCGTCTCATTAGGTGGGTTTTACTTTTGCAAGAGTTTGATTTAGAAATTAGGGATAAGAAAGGAGTTGAAAACCTAGTTGCAGACCATTTATCCCGGCTTCCCAATTCCTTGACTGTTGATTCTCCAGTCAACGAGAACTTTCCAGATGAACAATTATTTGCAATGTCCAGTGAACCATGGTTTGCTGACATTGTCAACTTCTTAGTTTCAAGTGTGACTCCGGATCACTGGTCCACCCAAGATAAGTATAGGTTTCATTCTCAAGTTAAGCACTTTTTCTGGGATGATCCTTATTTGTTTAAGATATGTCCAGATCAGATTATCCGACGATGTGTTCCTGATCATGAGCAACATTCCATTCTCTCTTTTTGTCATGATCATGCATGTGGTGGACACTTTGGACCTAAGAAGACTGCCGCAAAGGTTCTCCAATGCGGATTTTATTGGCCCACTCTTTTTAGAGATGCTTTTGATTTTTGCAAGGCTTGCCCTGCCTGGCAGTCTTTTGGCCGTATCAATAAAAGGAACATGATGCCCCTCAACCCTATTTTGGTAGTTGAGATCTTTGATGTATGGGGCATCGATTTTATGGGACCATTCCCTAATTCCTTTGGGAATTTGTACATACTTTTGGCCGTTGATTATGTTTCTAAATGGATAGAGGCCATACCTTGTAAATCTAATGATCACAAAGTGGTGGTCCAGTTTCTCAAAGAGAACATTTTTTCCCGCTTTGGTGCACCACGTGCAATAATTAGTGATAGGGGTACTCATTTTTGTAATCGGCCTTTTGAGACCCTAATGAAAAAGTATGGGATCACTCATAAGTTATCTACCCCTTATCACCCCCAAACTAGTGGCCAAGTGGAGGTGTCTAATAGGCAGATCAAACAAATCTTGGAGAAAACTGTTAATCCCAACCGTAAGGATTGGTCCCTTAGGCTCATTGATGCCTTGTGGGCCCATCGGACTGCATTCAAGATCGATCTTGGTCAGTCTCCCTACCGTTTGGTGTATGGAAAAGCTTGTCACTTACCAGTTGAGTTGGAGCATAAGGCCTTTTGGGCCATTAAGAAGCTTAACTTTGATTTGTCTGATGCGGGAATTCATCGTAGGCTCCAACTATCTGAGTTGGAGGAACTTAGGAATGATGCCTATGAAAGTTCTAGAATTTACAAGGAAAAGACCAAAGCTTTCCATGATAAACACATTCTGCGTAAATCTTTTGCAATTGGTGATAAGGTCTTATTGTACAACTCTCGATTGCATCTTTTTCCTGGTAAGCTTAGATCCCGATGGGATGGCCCATTTATTGTTCATAATGTATATCCCCATGGGGCTGTGGAGATTTTGAATCCAGGAACAGGGGTAATTTCGAAGGTTAATGGTCAGCGTTTGAAACCGTTCCTCGAGTTTCCCACTACTAGTAGTGAAGAGGTCATGGATCTCCATGAACCTCTTTACACTGATGACTAATTTTTAATCAGGTATGACCCCCTTGCATTGTCTTTGCTTTTAATTTTTTCCATGCATTGAGGACATTGCATGACTTAAGTGTGGGGGAGGGAAACCAGTTTTTATTTTTTATTTTTTTTTCACTTTGTTTTGTTTGTTTTTCTTTTTATTTTTTGAGCTTGCTAAGGATGAAGTCCTACTTTGGCTTTTGGCTAATGATCATACCATTCGGTTGCTTGATGTATGAAAATAAAATTTTTGATTAAGGTACCCATTTTGAACGTATAAAAACCCTGTTGAGAAGAAAGAAACAAGCATGTGTCTTGAGATGGGACTTTCTTTTGAAAAATAAGAGACCCCTGTTTTATGGTGATGGACCATATGTAAGTCTGTGGGTTCCTTGTACTTTTGATTTGGAGTTGAGACCTTCTTTTTAATTTGGCATGGGTTGACAAATGCACAATTTTAAATGAAATGTGAAATGTGGTATAAAGAAGAATAAGAGTTGATTCCCTTGGAACTAGACAGGGCATTGCGCCTCAGGAAGCGTGGTGTCTTGATCGAAATTCCTTGGGAGGAAACTTCTGAAGTAACTCTAGCATCACTGCCTTTGTGGACATATGCAAAAAGTGAAGCTACATAGTAACTTGGGTGTCTGGTGTTTGCTCCACCATGTCATTCAGGCCAAAAGTACTGGAGTAGAATAGAGTTTAAGCAAAAAAAAAAAAAAAGAGAAAAAAATGGCAAATGTGATTAATGCTTAGTAATATGTTTTGGTCAAAAACACTCCAACGCCTTAGTCATTGGTTCCCTATTTCTTCACAAGTGGTTTTGCCTTAAGATAAGGATGTTTTGGAAGAGACGAGGTGAGTTCCAAATTAAGAAATATGCTAGTGCCTGGAATTGATAAAGGGTAATAAAAGTTCAAGTGTGGGGGTCCCTTGTAAGAGAAATTATCTTTGCTCCGGATCGGTATGAGCCTTACCTTTAGCCAAAGTTGGGATTTGTTTATTCTGAATTTTGGGTGTATATTCACTGCAAACACCCACGAGACACAACTCGTCCACTAGGGGTGACCTAGGGGTTTAAAGGCTTGTTGCACATGCTAAGTGCAACCGTGATTCCTACGAAAGTGAGTTAGGTTTTTTTTATCTTTATTCTTTTTCTTTTTGTTTTGCTCGAGGACTAGCAAAGTCTAAGTGTGGGGGAATTCTGATGAGCACATTTATGTGTGAAATCTAGGGTAGTAAAACATGCATTTTACATATTTAGAATGGAGCTACCTTGGGTTTTACTCTCTTTTTGCAGGTTTTATATTTTCAAGGCCTTAAGGACTATCGGGAGCTATATCTTCAATTTTACACGTAAAGAGGTCCTATTTCTTTCCATGGTTGCGAAGAGGATGAAATTCTGAGCAAGATGGACGTGTTCAATTAAAAGTACACATTCGTTTGGTCACCCGTACAAATGATTATTCTTTTTCGGGTCAGAAAAAGAATAATGGATCAGAACTGAACCGAGATGCAGAACCAGCCCGTTTGCAATTGTCCCAGAGGTACAAGGAATACTCCAAATGCCAACAAGGATCGATGGACCACATCCTTAAGTGATTAAAGATTTGTTTTTGGTAACAACAGCTACCTAGCTTAGTTGGTGAGCTATGGTGTACAAAATTCCCTTGCTCACCAAGAGGTCTCAAGTTCGAATCTCATGGTTGTTTTTTTTAGAGGATTTTGTTGAAGATTTCCTGCTTTTCACTCACTTAAAGCACTAAGGGCATGGAGGGGATTTCCACATCAAATTAGAAGCAAGCAAAATCGTGGAAGCAAGAAGAGAAGAAAAAAAAAAGGAAAGAAAAAAAAGGGAGAACCAAAGATTGTCCAAATCTTCTCTCTCCTCCACATCATCACCAAACCTCCACATCATCACCAAAGATTGTCCAAATCACACAAAGGAAGAAAAAAAAATCGTCCCTAGGAGAGAGAAAAAAAGAAGAAAAATAAATTAGAAAAAAAAAAGGAAAGAAAATAAGCAAAAAATTTTAGGAAATTTCTCAAAATTTATTTCTCTCTTCTCTCTCCTCCATCTTAGCACTTTTGGACTCAAAAGATCTCACAATCAATTGTGGGTTTCTCTCTTTTAGGAAAGAGAAAATTGTTACCCTACCTCTCCATTCCCTATAAATACAACTCATGTAAGAGGAGGAGACACAATTCATTCTTCTTCTAGTTTTATGCTTAGTTTTCTTCTCTCTCTCCCTCTCTCACTCTTTAGTTTTAGTTCTTCTCTATTTTTGCTTTAATCACTTTTGTAATAGTTTTTTATGTCAATTAATGCAAGCACTCTTTTATTTTTATTCAGTTCTTTTTATGTTTATGATTTATGCAATTGAGTTGTAATTTTTTAAGTTATAGTTCTAGGCTTAGATCTAGGTGACAAGATCACGAGCCGTGGAGCAATTTTTTTTCAAGTTCAAGCATTGATTCAAGTAAGTAGGCTCCTTCAGTAGTCTTCTCTCCCCCCTCTCATTCCCTCTTCTGACTACCCTTTCTTTCTTAATTTAGGATTTTTATTTTCAGTCGTTACATTATTGCTATCCCTTTCCCCCAAGGTTCATGGCTAGTGTATGTGTTGGCTTTGCCCCTCCTAGCCATAGAACCATCAATTTATTGCTTTTATTTTAATTGTCTCCCTTTCCCTAAAGCCAAGTAGAGTAACCCTTGTAAGAGTGACTCTCTGGTCAAGTAGGGAAGCTCATATTATGATGCATCCCTCGGGCTAAGTAGAGAAACCTACTTGTGAGTCTCTCTCTAGCTTTATCCCCTTTCTTTTACTTTATTTTAATTTCAGCATTTTTTTCCTTTATTGCTTTTTTTTTTTTTAAATTACATGGGTT
>NW_024870364.1:0-583 GCF_013358625.1 Macadamia integrifolia
ACCGAACGGAACCAATAAGACTTTGGTTCAATTCGGTCCGTGTTGTTATCGATTCAATCCGGCCGGTTTTACCGGTTCGATTTAGGAATTGACACCCCTAGATCCGCTCTATCTTTTTTTGTTTTTTTATTCTTTCTTCTTTCTCGACCTTTTTCTCTACTTGGCAACCAAACAAAGTGTATAAAATGTCGGCATTAGAGTGGCTGAAGAAATTAGTCATCAGACTTCCACGCTGTAAAACCCTTCCCCTTCGTCTTTCCTTCCCGAGGGTTTAGGGCTCAAGTGCGAGCGACAGCGTTGTTCGTTTCGTCTGACTAACGTAAGGAAATCTCCAGCAACCAATGGCACCAAAACAACCACTTCTTCGTTGCATTTTGTTGATTTCTAATCGATTCTGAATCAATCAGTTGATCCATAATCAGTTACTCAACTTTCGAAGGAGTGATGAATTTAAAAGTTCGTTCTCTTCTTCTGCTCGCTTTGGTCATCCTTTGCTTCTTTCCCGGTAAGTTTCTTCTCTACTAGGGTTTCTGAATCTCTGTTCAAATAGTTTTTATTCTCTTAATTTGTTTCTTTCATTCGC
>NW_024870365.1:0-579 GCF_013358625.1 Macadamia integrifolia
TTGCCTCGCAAGGGGCCGGTGATAACGCTGCGATGCGAGAAAACACGACTAGCGACCCGCTATTCGGCGCACGGAGCTCGCTGCTGCTAACAACACAGTGAGTTTTTGTCCGCTTGGAAGGGCGATAGTCTCTCGTATTGAACTGCGTGCCGTTTGCATCGAGTGTAGTCTTAACTCTAAAAAAAAATTATACAAGTTAAGCGCGGCTCTGTCCGCTAGACTCTGCAAAAACACGTATATGCTGCGTATATAAAACTCGAAAAAACGTCGTATGCTCGACCCAAGCGAAAATCCCGAACTAAACGTGTGTTCACATTGCTTTTTCATAGCATTCTAAGGGCCGGTTTCACGTTGAACTCGTACAAGTTTTGATCCAACATTAAAAGTGTGGCAAAATTGTAGTTTCTCTCTTGCACAAAACTTCAGAGTGAGTCCAAGCTTTATACACAAAGTGTGTGTACACTGCTTATCCTCTGGTTTTAGAGAAACGATAATGTTGCCAACTTGTGTTGGAGTTGAAAAATTTGTAGGAGATCAATCAAGTGATATCGGTCCTAAACGTGCGCACACGGTCGGTGA
>NW_024870366.1:0-578 GCF_013358625.1 Macadamia integrifolia
AAAATTATTTTTTCATGTTATTTTATTTATGGCATTGACTCAGTGATACCTCAATTAGTGTATATTATTGTATGTAGGACATGTAATCTTCTTTTCATTGCCTAACTAGAGCAATGGGAGGGGGTTACCAACAGAGAAAACAGTAAGGAAAACAAGTATCCCACTCGACAAGCAGATAGCAAGAGCAACAGGCAAGTGCTTGTTTGACCAATAGCCTAGTGAATTGAACGGAGCACATAGTTTTGATTTGGATCCTCTTTAGCGTTGGGGTGTTGGAGAGACACTAGAGAGAGAGAGAGAGAGAGAGAGAGAGAGAGAGAGAGAGAGAGAGAAATGGGAGAGATAAAACAAGAGAGAGTGAGTGAGATAAAACTTTTACTAGTCCCTTTCTTGTAACCCTTCCCACGCTAGAGATTTTAATTTTGTATCTTTTAAAAGGTAGAGATCTCCCTAAAAGGCAGTGTGATTTCTACACTGATACATGGGCCAATAAGAGCACTAGTAGAAGCAGCAACAAGGATGAGATTTTTGCCTTTCATAAGAGGAGAAGCGGTCATTTTGCCTCTTCCCCCCCCCCC
>NW_024870367.1:0-577 GCF_013358625.1 Macadamia integrifolia
CCCCCCCCTCTCTCTCTCTCTCTCTCTCTCTCTCTCTCTCTCTCTATTCTTCTTCTTTCCCTTCTAATTATTCCTATTTTCCTTTTCCTGTAATGGAAATATTATTGGTTTGCGAAGAGTTCTATAGAACTCCATCATCCCAACTCAAATCGATCTCAAGTTCTGAGAATATATTCTAAAGTGGTGGGCGACCTAACTTGCAGATTTTGAGGGTAAGAGAACTTCCCTGTTGAGAGAAACAACTGGAGTTGCAGAGCTGGTTCTGGTTACGTATGTGGCTGGAAGTCGTGAGGTTGAAGACAAAGTCTTTCTCCACACGATTCTTTTGTTGCTAATTTATTTCCTTTGGTTTCCAAAATACCCTTACTTCTCTCCTTTTTTACCCCCAAGCCTTTGCCTTAACTTTGCTTCATAGTTTGTCCCTTCACAATAATTCCTATTTTCCTTCATATTCCATCACTTTAACAACCACTTACCGTTTTAAGATTCCTTTAATTTACAAGTCTGCCACCCTATTATAAGCCTCAAAATATTTACTTGTTTTGCCACTGGTTCTTTTGATTTGAGTTATGTAACA
>NW_024870368.1:0-577 GCF_013358625.1 Macadamia integrifolia
AAAAAAAAAAAAAAAAAATTGTGTGAAAGAATCTTATTTCTTAGTTTGGCAACCTTTGGCTTTCGATTCAAAGAGAAGAAATGGCGGTTCCAATGCCCTGCATGTGTTGGTATGTCCTTTTTTTTTTTTTTTTTATTTTTTTTTAATGAAGGGTATCTAAGCCTTCGGCCGGACTAATCTCGCGGGTCCGGGGTTGAATGAGAATCATTCAACTTTCACTAAAAACAGTGAAGAGTATTAAATACCACCATATGAGTGGCCCAAGGTGTGCCTAGTGGGATTCGAACTTAAGACATCCGAGTTTACGATTCATACTAAGTTCATTGCTCACCAACTGCGCTACCCTTTTGGGTTTGCATTGGTATGTCCCTTTCCATCATTATCTTGGTTGTCTTAATTTGGTGTTATCTATCCTCCCCAATAGCTCCTTTCTCTTTTCTCTTGCTGCGCAAGCGACCTCTCATTATTCAAACAATTATGAAACATAGACAGTCATACGAGAATTATTTTTGTACTTTCCTAATTTACACACATAGATAGAATCCCCCACAACCCCCTCTCAAAAAAAAAAAAAAAA
>NW_024870369.1:0-577 GCF_013358625.1 Macadamia integrifolia
CGTTCTTCATCGACCCACGAGCCAAGGGATCCACTGAGATGGTTTGTATTTAAAAACATTTGACGCGATTATGCCGCTCGGCTAGTCGAATCCCCCCCGAGGAGAGGACCTTTCGCTTCGCGGCAAGTTTGCGACATAATTTGCGGAGGACTTACATGCATGTTACAGGAGGACCAGGTAGTCCGTCCGGGAAAATATATCACTGATTCCCGGCCGTTTCCCCAGAAGCGCTCCGATTATCCGAATCAAAGAGACGGTACATTGATGAGTGTGCGACCGGAATCGCCTCGGCGCGAGCGAGACGCGCCGCGCGGGCGCGCTCGAACGCTTTAAAATCAACTCACCGCTACTGCCGCCGCGCGGGCGACGCGCAGAGCACGAAGAGGGACCGAGCACCGCCACTCTGTTTTTTCGGCGCACAATTTGAATTCACTGTGTGTGCGCCTCAGACGGTTTTTGTCGGTCTCCCTCCTCGCCACTGCACGGCTCGCGGGCTGCGGGTGTTTGCGTCCGATACCGAGGCTTCCTCAGGCCCTCTCTTAGGGCCCTCTACCAGTCACTATTTTTATTGTCACGA
>NW_024870370.1:0-576 GCF_013358625.1 Macadamia integrifolia
CTGGCCTGGTCCAGCCCCACCCTGCCTTATATATTTTTTTTATTTTAGTGTGTAAAAATGAAGTCTTTCTTTTTTTTTTTTGTTAAAATATGATAAAACAAGGCCAAACTCGGCCCAGCCTAGGCCTTTTGCAGCCGTAGTTTTCAGAGGAACGATGGCAATAAGACACAAGACCTATATGTGTTTCCTTTTTTGGCGGTTGTGAATAGAGTAGACCCAATACTTCTGGTTCTAACATTTACTGATTAACAGAACCAGTGGCCAATTTACTAATAAAGTTCGTATATACAAGCATCCAACCAGTGACCAGGCCTGTAAAATGATGTTTTCCATCATGTTCTGAATGATATATGGAAATGGCAAAGAAAAAAGGGGACGTTCTCCCTTGATCGTGGCGTTCTGATGGTCGATAAAGGGTATTGTGCAATAATAGGGGGATATTATTGATCACTCGTAGATAGAAGGGCAGAAATTTCTGGTCATTGATGACTTGATTTCCTTCACCCAAACTCTCCCAAAAAAATCTATTTTGTGTTCCATTTTTAAATGCAAATAATACTTTTTTTTTTTTTTTTT
>NW_024870371.1:0-575 GCF_013358625.1 Macadamia integrifolia
GACCATGCAAATGACGCAAATAATAACGCTGAAAGCAGCGCTGATGATAGCAGTCAAGACAGCTCTGGGGATAACACTGACAATGATATTGCCAGTGTCAACCCCCAGTGTACCTTTCAGCATGTTAAAAAGAAAAAAAAACTATTTGGCGCCGACAATCTCGCCTTTAGAACCCACGAAAGTAAAAAGACAGGCATAATTTTTGGAGCACATTTTTCACCGGAAGTATTTGATTTATCTGTAGGTTTTCTGCAAAAAAATAGTAAATAACTAAAAATGGGGGAAATTAAATAAATCTAATATGTGGTTTACGAGAAATTATGGAATTTTATGACTTTTATAATGATAGTTTTGTTGAGTTAGGCTTCTCAGCATACAATTGTAGGGGTGTACAATTGTAGGTCTGTGGGATATGGGATTGTATGAAACAATTGTGAGGGGTCGAATTTTCCAAGATGGCGGCCGGAAAATGGAAAACTGACTCCGGATTCGTAATCTACGCCCCAAATTTAGGTAGGATTCATATTTGGTAAAATAAGAATCCACGTAGTTTCATCTTGGTTCTGAAAGGGTTA
>NW_024870372.1:0-575 GCF_013358625.1 Macadamia integrifolia
GTCCCTACAACTATTATTCATTCTTCCCCACTTTACCACTAAAGTGAGAGAACCAAGGAGGTTTAAGGGGTTGTAGAAGATCCATAGCCAAGCCAATAGAGCGAAAGTGGGAGTGACCAACATCAATCATCTTCAGCATACTAGGTGAAAGGTACAAATCGATCCTCCATAATTTTATTAGATTCGTGTTCTTGTTTTTCCTGTGTGGTTTCCTCCATAGGGTTTCAATCTCAAACCCATAAGGAGTTCTAACATTTATTGCATGGAACCAATTTTCTATGAGCATTGATGGAAAATAACTATAACCTTGTCGGCCGAAATATGTGGTTGAATCAATCTTCGCTCGGATTTCAGGCAACCATTTCTGCCTGTATGTGTTGGTGGGCATCATGATCCAGATGAAAACAATCCCAACAGAGACCAGAAGGAGGAGAAGCCATATTGCTGCCCTAACCTTCTTGATTGCCTCCGATGATCTTTCCATACTTCTCTCTGTCTCTCTCTCTCTCTCTCTCTCTCTCTCTCTCTCAAAACAAAGCAGCCAGGATTGTGGGGAATGTATCTCGGCAAGCGCT
>NW_024870373.1:0-574 GCF_013358625.1 Macadamia integrifolia
CCTCTGATGTTTGAATATATCACCTAAATCATCCTTGCATTTTAATATTTCTTACAACTAGCCTTTGTCCGTTAGTCAATCACCATCTAGTGATGATGTCATGTATCAAGAAATGCCTAAATGCCCAATTTACCTTTCAAGGATAGTGAATTGACATTCTTCATAAATTGATTCGTTAGTAGAAGTGGTCATAGGTCTTCTCTTATATTTGTGTATAATGTTCTTGATTTAGGTTTGTAAAACTCCTCTCAAAGTGACCATTTGTAGCATTTTCTAGATATATAGGGAGGATTTGTTCTGCTTTTGTTTGAGATCGAGTTTATGATTTATTTTTTATTATTTATTTATTATTATTATTTTTTTTTTTTTGGCTAACGATGGTATCCAGATTGAAGCTAGTCCCATAGATCCATACTGACCCCACAACCACATGGACCAGGTCATACGGGATTAAATGAGAATCATTCAACTTTCACTGAAAGCAGTGAAGAGCACTAAACATCCCTGTGTGAGTGGCCCTAAGAAAGTAAGACGAGTCGAACTTAGAACCACATGCTTCCTGAGGGGAAGGTCT
>NW_024870374.1:0-573 GCF_013358625.1 Macadamia integrifolia
TATTCTATTATTGTGCTCGCAAGAAAAAAAACTCATTAATACGGCAGTTTTGTGAAGCATACACGGTGAAGACAACGGAGATGAGACAATTTAGGTAAATATCATGATTTTATTTCTTAAATTGAGTTTCTCTTCACCCATGGTAATGAGAGAACCTTTTAATCTACAGGATCTAACTCTTTAATTGGATTGAGAATAGATATTTAGAATTTTCAAAGATGAAGGTGGGAGTTAATGATGGCATTCACTATTTTATTAGTCCAATCATAACATCACTTTGGATGAAGATATTCTCTTTTCATTATGGGTATTGGAAAATTTTCTCCTTAATTCCTCAATCTTATTAAGGAATTAGGCATTACTACGATGGGTTAGGCTGCGTAGTGAAGATGAGTACATTTGATTTTCAACTAATATTTGGGTGAATTTGGTGAGACTGGACGATAGGGGGTGAGGTGCGACTTGGGAGTAGTAAAGAGGGCGTGGCGTGGCGTGGCGTGGGGTGGGGTGGGGTGGGGTGGGGTGGGGGAGAGAAGAGGAGTGAACGTGTAGGAATGAAAGGTGATGGGGCAG
>NW_024870375.1:0-572 GCF_013358625.1 Macadamia integrifolia
AAAAAAAAAAAAAAGGAATAAAGTTTTCCCACTTTTCCAACTTGATAAAAATAGAGAGAACAGACAAAATGTTGGAAACTAGACTCTCGAGTCATTAAACCCAATCAGTGACGTACACAGGGAGGAAGGGGCAGAGAAAGTAAGAGAAAGAGAGAGGAGGACCCAGGTTGTCCTTGGAAGGAGAAGAGAGAGAGAGAGAGAGAGAGAGAGAGGTCCATGCTGTCCATAGGAAGGGTAACAGGAGAGAGAGAACCCAATGGGGTTGGCTCCCAGCATGTCCTAGCGCGCACACCACCAAAACGCCCGTGGTTCTGGCCTTTCACCTCTGCCCCCACAACCCACATGACCTCTCTATTTCTCTATAGTCCTCTCTCTCTCCATCAAGACTCTACACACTCCACGGCTATCTCTCTCTCTCCATAAATACCCCTTCAACCCTTTCTCCCCTCTCCACGACCTTCCTGGCTCACACATCTTCTTTCTTGCTATCTTGACCCTTCTCCAACTCATCCCTTAGATAACTTAGCTTGCACTCCACAAACCCTGAAAAACTACAATGGCTATCAGGAAAT
>NW_024870376.1:0-571 GCF_013358625.1 Macadamia integrifolia
TCCAAGATCTTTGACGCACAAGGAAGGATACTTATGGGACGGAGTTCGGAAACAAGATTAGGATTAGGTTTTTTGGGCAAAGGGGTCACAAGAGCGGTTTTCCAAGCGGTCGGAAACGATGAGGTTACAATACTTCGATTCACAATTGCCGTTATCACATCAAGTGTAGTTGGTAAAGTTAAAACGATCATGTCAATTGTAATCAAGTCAACACCCCTAGCCCGAGTCTTTATTTTCGCAATTATTTGGCCAACAGTCGCCGCAGAAACTGGGTTAAGTGAAAAAGTAAAATTTCCCAGTCTTCCAAACTCATAAAAAGTCAAGTCAGATATAGTCACATTTTTTTTACCAGGTATGTCCAAAAAATGATTATTTATAGTGTCAGGATTGTCAAAATGAGTCGGTAATAAATTATCTTGTTTGTCTGTCAAAACAGTTTGCTTCAAATTTTTCCACAGCTTTTTGGAGTCGGTTGCGTTGTTGATGTACTGCTCAAAATAAGCTCGCTTCTCGCTATGGATCGCCTCGATAACCGTGTGCTTGAGCTGCTTGTAATACTGTTTATGTACAT
>NW_024870377.1:0-570 GCF_013358625.1 Macadamia integrifolia
CTAAGCTAGCATTCAAGAAGGGACGACGCGGTTCACCATCGACGACAATAGTCGTAGCGTGCTCACCTGAATTCAGGGACGCCGCTATCAAGAAACGACGGGTCTTCATGGGATGGCAGCTAGTAGCCGTTGAGGACTTCATCACGGTTACTTGCTGCACGAAATGCCAGCTCTACGGTCACCCGGAGAGACTGTGCCGAGCCCAGCAGCCAACATGTGGCAACTGCGGGGACAAAGGCCATCAGGCCAAAGACTGCAAAGCCACGGTGAGGAAGTGCGCAACTTGCGCCACCTTCGGCAAACCCGCCCTCGACCACACGACGGCGGCACACAACTGTCCGGCACGCAAGCACGCCGAGACGAAATTCATCGCCACCACTAATTATGGACAGTAGGTCCATAATACTGAAAGTGGGGCAACTGAACCTGGGAAAAGCGGAAGTGGCAACGAGGGAGCTCCCGGCGATCGCTCGCGAACTGGGGCTGGACATGGTACTGGTTCAAGAACAGTACGAAGCCGAAGAAATACTCTCATGCGGACAACAACCTCAAGCGGGACTACTGCTGATG
>NW_024870378.1:0-570 GCF_013358625.1 Macadamia integrifolia
CTTTAGATTTTTTTTTTTTTGGGGGGTACCATTGTCCTTGGAGATTGTCAGTTCTCTAATTTTACTTTGGGTCTATTCTATACTTCACTTTTTAATCTTGGCAACTTATTTCCATGTACTTGTTTTCTCTTATTCCTTTCATCAGTATAGAAGAATCTTCCATCCTAATCTACCATAAGAATTAAGAAAATTTTGTTCTGATCTCAACAAAACGAGATTCCAAAGCTTGCCATCAGTTTATAGAAATTAATCCATTACTAAAGTCTCTGATCAGACAAAACAATCTTTCTTAATCTCTCTAATGAGATGTCTAGATTCACGGGATAAACACGTTACATGAATGGCCCATGGCCCTACTTAGACATCATTACAAAGCAATACTTCCAACAACTGTAGTTGGATTCCATTTATTAAAGAGTCAAATAGAAGACCCAACCGTTCCTTCTTGATTTAATGATCATTACTCAGTTACTGGGGTTGGGGTGCGGGGGGAGGGAGTAGAAACTCACTCAAAAGCTGAAGCTTATATCCAATGGATAGGAGGACTTCATTTTTTTTTTTTTTTTTTTT
>NW_024870379.1:0-569 GCF_013358625.1 Macadamia integrifolia
CAGTAAGGTGAAGCTTTACCTTGACACCCTAAAGGTGCCTGGGATGCCTTGAAAACTGTGGTTTTGAAGGGATTCTCTCCCAGACCATCAAATTGGTTTTCTGTAGATATAGCTGCAGACCCTCCAGTGAGTTTCGGGCCCTGAAACAAGAAACTACAAAATTTCTAAAAGAGTTTTATCCCCTTGATATGATGTCATAAATTATGAAATGCCTCAAAAGATGCTGAAATATTGTTAGATATTTTGACATTTTGATGTGTTCATCAAACCCAATTTAATTGGATTAAATTAAATAACTACATTTTCATTATGTGCTTGTTATAATTGTTATATTTTGTGCTACTGCCCATTTATACCATTACTTGTTCTCAACTATGAATAGACTTGGTCACTTTGTTCTAGGGTTGCCGTATTGTATATTTTTCCAATGGGCATTGCATGAAAAAGTAATACAGGCACTTTAATGTGTTGAACACTGATCCACAAGAATAGAAGAGCTTGCCCCACCCATGAGTAAATATTTCGTAGTAGCCTCATTAGACCGTACATCTCTCTTGGTATATCCAGAT
>NW_024870380.1:0-569 GCF_013358625.1 Macadamia integrifolia
TTTTTTTTTTTTTGGCAATTCTATTTTGGGAGAGTGATCGTGATTCTTGATAAAAAAGTGATCTTTTTTATTTCATTCCATGAGAATACTCTCTAGTTATTGACACATCATAAAAACTACTGTTTTGTATAGATTATTCCCTTAACTGATTACGCAATGAACAAATGAATAAAAATGGTCTTGATGAACACGAACCACCATCCCCTTGTAATATGCTTGAGACATGCTCATTAGAGGTGCCAATCAATCAAGTTGGGCCGGTTTTGATTGGAACTAATCAGGCTTGCCCACTTTAAGGCCTTGCGTCGTGGCATGTCTGTTGAAGTAATTGAGCCTCACATGCTAGACATGGTACTATTTATAAAATGGCCAGTTGGATACCAATCTTTAATCGGGCTAAATGGGCCTAAGATGAACTAATTAATCATTAATCTCTAATTAAACTATAAATAAACTTTAATCATACTTTAAACATGTCGGGTTGAGTAAAAGGATTCTAAGCGGCCTCTAAAGAGGTTCTGACTTCCCAAGACTGTAACTGCCTTACCCAAAAAAAAAAAAAAAAACCT
>NW_024870381.1:0-568 GCF_013358625.1 Macadamia integrifolia
ATTACCTCACCATTCCCACCACTTCTTATATCTCTCTCTCTCTCTCTTGTCTCTTGTGCTAAACTTTACCCTCTCTCTCTCTCTCTCTCTCTCTCTCTCTCTGGTGTGTAGCAGAGGAGATCGAACAAGAAAATGGTAAAGAACGATCTCTACCAAACGGTTCCCAGCTTCTTCAAATGTCCAATCTCCCTTGATGTCATGAAGTGTCCCGTTAGTCTCTCCACCGGCGTTACCTACGACCGCTCCAGCATCCAGAAATGGCTCGACTGTGGCAACAACACCTGCCCTGCTACCATGCAGGTCCTTCACACCAAGGACTTCGTTCCTAACCATACCCTCCATCGTCTCATCCAGATCTGGTCCGATTCTCTTGCCCTTTCTTCCTCTACTCCTCCTGCAATCTCCCATGACCAAGCCCGACACTTGATCTTCTCCAGTAATTGCTCAGATTCAGTCTCCAAAATCCTTGATTTCGCCACAGAATCCGAAGACAACCGCAAATTCCTCGCCAACACCGAAGGTATTGTCCCAATCATTGCCGGTGTTCTTGGCAATGTCGACGCTGACC
>NW_024870382.1:0-568 GCF_013358625.1 Macadamia integrifolia
GGTGGGGCTGGGTCCCTCACACTCTGGGACCTCCTCAATGGAACATCTGGCTCTGGCAATGACTCAAGACAAGCATTATGGTATTCATCCCTAACTGCCCTCTTCTCCTTCCTCTTCTGCACCCCTCCTTTTAAATGCTTCAACATGCTCTTCTTGATCTCATTAAATCATAGTTGTCAAGGCATCGCCTAGGCGTCGTCCAGGCGGTTTGCCTGGGGCCTAGGCGACAGCCGCCTTGTTGCACTGCATGTTGCCTTCTGTTTCGGCACTTATTTATGCCAAATATCATTTTTAATATTTGTTATTTCATTTACTTAAGATATTATTCATAAATAAGCAAAAACCCCCTATTTGAATCCAATAAAAATAGTTTAAAAATCAAATTCCAAAAGGATAAAAAGTCAACCCCCCAGTCCAAGAACAAAAACTGGATTTTGGTTATATGGACGATTTTCAACTTTTAAATGCTAGGGTTTTTTTCAATTATGAAAATTTTATAAATTCTATCATGTTAAAATATTGTTAAAAACCAAAAGTCCGGTAAAAAAATATTTTGTTTTGATATTCA
>NW_024870383.1:0-568 GCF_013358625.1 Macadamia integrifolia
AATAGGCAGAATTGGAGTTTCCAATCTCTAATCATTTGATCTGAGATATTTGCTTGGGAAAGCTTTCTTCGTAAGCAATAAGAGAGAGAACTGAAGGGAAGCAGACCTCTCTACTTTAGCAAGGGGAAGGCTGAGAGGGTCCGATTTGTGTCTGGATTGAATGGTGGCCAAGGTAGCTTTGCAAGAAGAGACAAGAAAATATGTTCCCAGAGATGGAAGAGTTCTAGCCCTTCAAAGCAATCTTAACATTTTTTAGCTTTCTGGCAAAGACAAGGAGGGGAGGAAGGAGAAGTCTTGGACATGCTTAATCGACTTAGCACGAACTAGGGGGTGGAAGTCTTGATGAAGGGACCACATACCAAGAACTTGAAGGACTTAGGACTAAAAGAAATATACGGCTGAACCAAAAGGGTGATGAAATTGTGATCAAAGATGCCCGGGAGATCGAAAGTGGAAGAAGGAAGAAGCAAGAAAAAAAAAACTTCACAACAGTCACCGTAGGAAGGAAAAAAAAATAAGCATACGAAGAAGGAAGAAGCAGGGAGAAGAAAGAAGAAAAGAAGAAGGA
>NW_024870384.1:0-567 GCF_013358625.1 Macadamia integrifolia
AATGAACAGCATCATCAACCACCCAGCTTCAAATCCCGATGGAAGACGGAACAATATAGAAGGAAAATGTTGGACTCCAGTTGAAGGACTACGAACTCCAAAAGGAGGAATATGGCTTCGCAAGCAGTGTCTGAATATGGCTTCGCAAGCAGTGTTCGGGTATCAAAAGCAGTGTTTACTCAGGATCCAGAGTGTGAAGAATGTCCAGAAGTCTGATTTGCCAAGTTGGGAAAATATAGATTCAGAAACACGTTCATTCCAGATTGAAAGGTATATACCCGAACTGTGTAATAAAAAGTTACGATCTCGTAAAACTGTTAAACCATCCTCAGTAAACAAGTCAAGATATGGTCACACCTCCCCCTCAACCCTGCATTTTTTAGTAGTATGTCAAGGTAGTAAATTACTTGGGACATGAGATGTTTTGCGTAAATGTTCACAAACACGAAACAACACAATTTCTTAAAATTGAAACAAAACTAGAACAGTTAAGGCCTACATGTGCAAGCGAATAAAGCTTCAGAAATCTCAGAAGTGCTTTTTTTTTTTTTTTTTGGGGGGGGGGGG
>NW_024870385.1:0-567 GCF_013358625.1 Macadamia integrifolia
TGGAGGGGGGGAGCTTGCTTGGGATGTTGGTGGTGATGATGGGGCTTGCTGTGTTGGTGATGGGGGCGGGGAGGCAGCTCGAGCCTTTGGCTGCTCCACAAGGGCTGTACGAGATGGAGGGGGGGAGCTTGCTTGGGGGGAGCTTGTTTGGGATGTTGGTATTGATGATGGGGCTTGCTGCGTTGGTGATGGGGGCTGGGAGGCAGGTCGAACCTTTGGCTGCTCCATGAGGGTTGTACGAGAAGGAGACTGTGGAGTTGTTCCAAGTGTTTGTTGGGGAGCAGTGCGGGATGGAGATGGGGGCTGGGTGGCTTTTTGAGAGGCTGTATGAGATGGTGATGGAGGGGATGTGGCTTTTTGAGTTACTGGTTGGGATTGAAGTGAGTGGGATGGTGAGGAGGGCTGAGATGATGTTTGTGATCGAGGTGATGGTGTCATCTTACGAGCTGGTGATGGAGGCTGTGAAGGTAGTCGTGATGGGGCAAAGGTAGATGGTGAGGGGAGCTGAGTTGCTGTTTGTGATCGAGGTGATGGTGGTGGGACATTACGAGATGGTGATGGAGAGGG
>NW_024870386.1:0-565 GCF_013358625.1 Macadamia integrifolia
TAGTACCTGAATATACTGCCTTCTCTACTGTCACAGGTTTTTATCAAATCCGGTCAAGTTTCGTTTTCACTGATGTATCTATACTTAGTGCTACTAGCGTGCCATTGGGTCCATAAATTTTCTTAAAAAACTGAGACTTTTTAATCGCGAAAAACTCAGTTCACTTTGCCACGATCATTGCGTCACATAGATAGAAGACCAACGAACAAAATAGCCATTTGTCAAATTTCACTTACGTTTCAATCAAATACTCTTTAATGTATGTTGGTGAATTCTCATGTATATTTATACACTGTTACGATGCCGTAGCCATTGAGGAGCCAAGTTTACGTGCCTATTGATCATTACATGGTAGACCCACATAATGGTGAGTACAAACCCACAACGGAGTCAACAGGTGTTCAGAGACAAATTTTTCGGAAAAATAGAAAATTGGTACAAATCAAGCATTGATGCACTTGAAAAGAATTAAACCGTCAACCAAAGTTTAGGGTTGGCAGATATGGGGGTTGGCAGATATGGTGGTGGACACCTGAAATATTATCGTCATTTTTTTTTTTTTTTC
>NW_024870387.1:0-561 GCF_013358625.1 Macadamia integrifolia
TTTTGCTGGAGATTTTAGGTGTCTAGGATTCAATGAAAGCATTGGTGATGGTAATAGCATGAAAATGTTGGAGAGAGATGTCTGGTCAATCCTCTGCTTAGCACTTCTACTGTTATAGGTGTTTATTGTGCTTCTATTCAAGTTATTGTTTAAGTCGGCAGGGCTGATAAAATATTCTTCAAATGTAAGGATATCACAATTATTTCCCCCAAAAATTGAATTCAGAAATTCCCTGTTTGTTTTGTTGTAGAATTTTCATTGCAACTGTTGTTTTTAATTTTTACATGAAATTTTTTCTAGCATGTAGTTTAAAAATTATTATTATTATTATTTATTTTTTATACATTTTTATATTTTATATTTTTTTATATATTATATTATCTATTATTATTATTTTTGTATGTTATTGAGAAAGTGGGTGGATGACTAGTAGTTACAATGTAAATTATGTGTAGTTATTGTATTTGAATTGGTATTTACTGTATTGGGGGTTATATTAGGAGTTATGGGTTGTGCAGTTGTACATATATATATATATATATATATATTTTATTTTTTTTT
>NW_024870388.1:0-560 GCF_013358625.1 Macadamia integrifolia
ACTTCAGAATCATATGCTGGTATATCTGCGGAGTATTTACTGTCAGTAGTGTTTGATTCCCTTCATAATTGATTACTCTTTTGATCGTTGTCAAATCTGATATCAATTAATGAAGCTTCCTATTATGAGTTGGATTCTTCAATAGCTAGTGATTTAACCCTTAGATTGGCCCTAAATTTTGATATAATATTTTCCCAGCTAAACAGCACGTTGGATCTGATTTCTGCCCTTAATCTGAGTTGCTGATTTATTGATATCTAATTTCTCTTGAATTCTAGAAAATGCTCAAGTCTGATCCTGTGAACTGTTGGATTTATGAACCTAACATTAGGTGGATTCATACCCCATTGCGGTTCCTTGTGGTCTGTATCTGCATCAATTCTATAACTATCCAGGTGTGAAGATGGTGTGGTCTTGATCCCATGTGATGCAGTTTTGTCATTAATATCTCCACATTATTCTTCTTTTATTGTGAACAGTAGTGTCTCTAAATCTTGGTTTTCAAGGCACTTGTATAGCGGCAAACTAGAAATCGGCAGATATCCTTGAAGGAGGTTGTT
>NW_024870389.1:0-559 GCF_013358625.1 Macadamia integrifolia
CCCCTTTCCTCGCCCCCTTTCTAATATCATCTCGATCATGTCCGCTGACAATGTAAGGCAAACGACTCGCTTGTCTGACCCCTCTCATTTTCTACCTCGCTTGCTCCGCAAAGCCCGTTTGCGGAAGAAAACGGCAAAATCAAAACTTTTTAATTACTGCTGAATATCCGGTATCCAGCCAAACCACTATCCATTCCATCCTTAAACGATTTGACATACGAACAAGTTCATAAATTAATTAAATCTATGTCTGCTAAGGAAATAAAGTATTAATTTGTTTGAAAAAGCCACGCAAACCACGCAAATCATGGCCATGAAAATCAAAATAAATTACAAAAAAAAATATATCTTTAAAATGGCTTGAGTATAAGTATTGTGATTCAGACATTATTTAAACACCTTTATTATCGTTTTCTAGATAAAATTATTTTTTAAATAAATGCAGTAGTATTGGAGAAAAACGTGCCACGTAAATCAAAGATTTGAAAAACCAAAGCCTGGAGAACAAGTTCATATTATTTTTATTAAATAACTCGCAGCTCCACACCGTAACCACTTG
>NW_024870390.1:0-559 GCF_013358625.1 Macadamia integrifolia
AGAGAGAGAGAGAGAGAGAGAGAGAGGAATAATTATGGAGATATTTACAAAGGTAAATATAGAGAGAGATGTACCAAAAAAAAAAAATTAAGTAGGAGACTATCCCACGTGCAAAGCATTTTCACTAGGTTACTATAAAAATATATATCTCTTTTTTAATGATAGATCACACCCACATTCCACATTCATGGGGCTTACAGAGAATACATTTTCAATATGGAATGGTCATTGCTGAGACCTTTGAAGATGTGGTCTTAAATTACTCCTTATTAGAAGGACTGAATTTTCCTTAACCCACCGTGAAGGAGGAATCCCTCTAGAACTGCCATCGTCCCATCTGATGAAACTAGGAAGGGTATTTTCAGCCATGAAGTCCAATTCCTATGTCAAATCACCGGTGGTAAAAGGATTATTCTTTCTCCACGGGTGAAGAAAATTTCTGTCTTATTAAAATATGCATATATTATATTTTCTTTCTCATCTTTAATTCTTCATGATCTAGATAATACATAATATAATGATATGCACTTGATCAAGTGTCTGCATTCTATTTGTGCCT
>NW_024870391.1:0-557 GCF_013358625.1 Macadamia integrifolia
TTTTCTATTCAAGTTAGTGATATTTCTTGTTAAAATAGTTTACATAAGTTTTTGACATTTTCAACTGAATTAGATGGAGCTAAAAGGAAAACAGAGGTGAAAATGCAATGCCAAAGAAGGAATAGAGGGGAAATTTGAAGCCATTACACTAGTTTTGTTATTCATAACCTCATCACATTCATTGATTTATAATAATTCCCCTTTACAATAAAAATTTTTCTCCTTGATATTGAAATCAATGAATAAATAATAAGCCTATTCATAACCTCATAATCAATGATTTTTGCATTGGTTGGATTTTGGTGGTTTGACTGTTGATCAGTTTAGTATGATTTGATTTTCAATTGGTCCTATCATATGAGTACAAAATCAGCTCAATAAGGATTAATTTGGTTTTTTCTATTATTTTATTTATCTATCTATTTATTTATTTATTTTTAATAGGAGGTAGTGCCTCTCTTTTTTTTCCTCTTTTTATTTTTTTATTTTTTTTTTATTTGGGAGGTAGTGTTTTCGAATGTCTAAAATATCCTCAATAATGAAAAAAAAAAAAAAAA
>NW_024870392.1:0-556 GCF_013358625.1 Macadamia integrifolia
CCCTCTTGTCTGTGAGGAGGAGAAAGAATCCGACCAAGGAACACCCTTAAGTGCTTCTTATATTAAAGGATGTCCTCTCTTTCCTCTGCTTCAATAGACAATAAATGGAGACCTAATTATGGTGAATCAACAGAACCAAAAAGGTGATGATACATAAAATTGATCCAGGGCTTATGACAGGCTATGGACTATGGACCTCTATCAAGAGTCAAGCCAACTATTTTTTAAAATTTTTTCAGTGGAAAATGCCAGGGTATACCCCACGTACAGATTATCAGATCAGTATATTTTACTTATTTTTCTTATAATCTATGGTTAAGGAGAAATCCCTCCATTGTTGGTCATCTTCGCACTTGGATGGGTGTTTCGGAATAATAAAGGGTATTTTAGATCTTCAATATATGGAGGGAGTAATGATGATCTTAGATTCGTGGGTAAATCTCTTAGTGCAAATGAAAGAAATTTTTCTCCTGTGTTTATTATGAAAATTTCCTTCAAAACCGATTTGAAAGTCTTATAAAAAAGGACGTTGGTTCTATTTTTTTTTTTTTTTTTT
>NW_024870393.1:0-554 GCF_013358625.1 Macadamia integrifolia
TTAAAATTCAAATTTCATTTAATTTAGGAAAACTATTAATCCATCTCCGCTAGGGAGATCCCATCTGCCCATGTTATTTATTTTTTTGAATGCGACTTTGTAGTGAGCATTTGGTGGTCGTCCACAACTGTTTTTTTTTTTTTTTTAGATAGGGTGTGGCTTCTTGTCGATTGAGTCTCCATTCTCTTGGTGGAGGAGAAAAGTAGGAGCTGTCCAATATAGAAAGGTATGGCTCCCTCTATCAATTATTGTGCCTTACCACATATGGACAGAGGAATAGAAGAATCATTTAAAATCAGAAGCAACAGGACATCGTATGTGGTGGTAGCTATTCTCCTTGATGTACAAGATTTCTTAAATTACATCTCTATGAAAATATTCTCTGTGACAGACCTTCTCATCAAAAAATTCATGGTGATAGTTGCCAAACTTCCCACAAAAAATGTTCTGGAGTTTTTTTTTTTTTTTTTCTTAGAATTTTCCACCTTTGGGATACTGCAAGTTTAACATCAATGGACGCTCACTCGATAATCCAGGGTGTTCAGGAGCAAGTG
>NW_024870394.1:0-550 GCF_013358625.1 Macadamia integrifolia
TTTTTTTTTTTTTTTTTCTTATGAAAACCAACCAATTCTATTCCAATGGTGAAATTGGGAGGGCTTTAGATTTGCCACTTGAACAAGGAAGGAATCTCAATTACAGTCAATCGATGGCCAATAGTTGTTGATCTTGAAGAGATAGTATGATAGAAAGAATAAGACATTACCCTACAGCTAATAGACAATATAATTGAACCCAGCAGCAACCGAGAACTATAAGAAAATAGCACTCGCAGGGGTTTAATAATCTACCCTGTAATTAAAAGAAAGATGGAAAGAAGAGAGCGGGGGGGAGGGGTGTGCTATGAACAAAGAAATAAGTAAAATAACTATCCACTGAACAAGAGATTGTGGAATCATGGGAGAGAAATCAAGGAAACGGGTTAGGAGATAATTTAAAACCGGAAGTTTTCAATCTTTAGTACCTGTTTTACAAATTATCACAACAAATTATCACAGAAAAACAATGTAGGGGTGAGAGCGAGAGAGAGAGAGAGAGAGAGAGAGAGAAGTCCAATAATGGGACAAACAAGCTAAAAAAAATAAA
>NW_024870395.1:0-550 GCF_013358625.1 Macadamia integrifolia
GGGCTTAACAAAATTGACGAATGGCTCAAGAATTGGAGAATACAGGCAAGCGCTTCTAAGTCTGTCCATGTCACCTTTACACTTAGAAAAGGAAATTGTCCACCGGTAACCCTCGGAAACAATCCCTTGCCCCAACATGACTTTGTCAAATACTTGGGCATCCATCTAGATAGAAGACTTACCTGGCAAAAGCACCTGAAAGCTAAAAGAGAAGAAATGAACATAAGGTACAAAAATATGTACTGGTTAATGGCTCGTAACTCTGTTTTGTCTACCGACAACAAGCTACTCATATATAACGCAATCCTCAAGCCGGTGTGGATGTACGGAATACAGCTTTGGGGTAGTGCTTGTGACTCCAATATAAATATCATCCAACGCCTTCAAAACAGTATACTCCGCAGTATTGCTAACGTTCCATGGTACATAACAAATGCGGAAATCCATGAAGCACTTAAGGTCAACACAATCAAGAAAGAGATAAGCTTGTTGTCTGAAAAATACATGAATCGGCTTGAAAGACATCCGAATGAATTCGCTAAACAGCTAA
>NW_024870396.1:0-545 GCF_013358625.1 Macadamia integrifolia
CCCCCCAAATAAAATAAAATAAAATAAAAACAGAGAGAAAGAGAGAGAGAGAGAGAGAGAGAGAGAGATTGAAACAAAAGTGAAAGTTATAAATAAAGCTCAATTCATACACCAAACCAAGTATTTTACCAAATCAATACATCTACTTCAATTAAGCAGTAAGTGAAAGTTATAAATAAAGCTCAATTCATATACCACACCAAGTATTTTACCAAATCAATATCCATCTACTTCAATTAAGCATGTTAAGGGAAACTAAAAGCGGATAGAGGAGTTCCTAAATACGAAGAGCATGGCAATGCGTTGGTAAGTTTGTACCTATATTCAGCAGATAGATATTTTAATTTAAGAGATTTTCTTATTGATTTCTCGTAATCTCCTTGGTAATGTACCTTGTAGTAATCTCCATGGTAAAATACCTTGTGTGGTATTAAGAGAAATCAATAAAAAAATCCCTTGAAAAAAAAAACACTAGTACTAAATCCATTCTGCACAAACAAAAGCGCCATCATGCAAGTCCATACCAAAGGGTGGGCCATCTCCCT
>NW_024870397.1:0-545 GCF_013358625.1 Macadamia integrifolia
TATAGTTCATTTCATATTTATTGACTCTTTTTTGACGTTTCCAATGTTACCAGCTAATTGCCAAAATAAATAAAATTTTGATAGGGTTAGGTAAAAAAGACTGAAAGAGTCGATACATTTGTAATACGTTTACAAGTTTATCGACTATATAACTAAATCTGTAACTCGTATTTTAGAACTTGTAAAAACTAACAATGTGGGTTTATTTACGCCTCAAGCGCTTAATTTGTTTAAATCATAAAAATATTTTTATATCAAAATTTATCTTAAATTTATCTGTGAAATCTTAATTAGGAAGCACGTTTTAATTAAATTAAGTAAAGCTATTGAATTGCATCATAACCACACGATAATAATCAATTTTGGAAAGTTTTATGAAAAAAACGTCCATTTTCACTATCGACTTATCGACAACTCCAATGAGCGTGAAAAACGAAATACTGACGGCTCATCACTCGGACGCTTCGTGTTTGCAACATTATTTCGTAAAGTGACAGGTCGACCTGTCAAACGAGGGACTCGATTTCTGGGATGGACTGTAGGTA
>NW_024870398.1:0-543 GCF_013358625.1 Macadamia integrifolia
AAGGCACCAATTTCAGGAATTCAGGAATAAATAGCAGTAAAAACAAGGAGCACAACAAATATATATATATATATATATTTAAAAAAATAAAAAAATAAATAAAAAGACAACATAGAAAGAAGCAATTAAGTCAAACCGTTAGCACAAAAAAAGGAAAAAACAAAAAAACAAAAACGTCACGCTTTATGAAATTCAACCACAAATTGGAAATGTTCCATGAAGGGCTTAGCTACATACCTCAAACTATAAATATTGAATATCAATCTATAATGTAAAGGAGACAGTAGGCTAAGAAGAACCAGATTCTATCAGGAAAAAAAAAAAGAACCTGAAAGCTCTAGGTGAAGATATAAGAGGGAGAAATTCTAAGAAGAAAATCGCCGATGCTAAATGGTTGTTCACAGCCATAAGAGAATGGAATATAAAATAATATTTATTATGATGAGGAAATGAACGGTCCTTGGTCACGCAGCCCTTGCGCCAAGACATAGAGGGCGGCGAAATGACATCCCCACCCCTATGAAACCCCAAAAAAAAACCATC
>NW_024870399.1:0-541 GCF_013358625.1 Macadamia integrifolia
TCAAAAGAATCTCATGTTCTTCCATCAAATATTCTCTTTTTTCCTTGATAATCTGGTTCAAATACCCACAGGTTCGTTGTTTACTTACAAGCTTCATATAATTTGAAAGATCTTTTCCCATATAAAAATTAGGGGAAAACAATAATATCTAGCTACATGTTCCTACGCCCAAACACAGGGGTGACGAATAGACCACTTTACTCTTTTAATTGGATGCTAGTACACCTCTCCTAGTTGGTCCACACACTGACCATGTGGCAATCCCCAAGCCAAAAAATTATTATATTTGTGAGAAATATTTTGTTGTGACACAAATAGAGTTAACAATTAAAAGAGGACCAGGTTGTGCATGGTTGAGGCTATTGGGTCACATGATGGCCCAATCAAACGAACAAATATGGGCCCTAAGATATCTGAAAATAAGACATAAATATGGGCCTAGTCCTTGCGGAGGAACCCTTAGGTTTTCGGGGCATTGGATTCTCACCAATGTTTGCGTTACTCAAGCCGACATTCTCGCTTCCGCTTCGTCCACACTGCT
>NW_024870400.1:0-540 GCF_013358625.1 Macadamia integrifolia
TATATATAATAAACCAGAATCTACGAAGAAGAAGAAAACACACACACACACACACACACACACACACACACACACACACACGTCTCTGTTGAGAAGTTATACATGTTTAATAACATCTTTTTAAAATTTGAAACATTTATCTAATTTTACTATAACAAAATTATATATAATAAACCAAAATCTACGAAGAAGAAGAAACACACACACACACGGATTCAGAATACTTCTATCGTGGTTTAGCCCCATCACTGATATCATATCCAAGTACTCAACTCTTAGTACTACATCTAATTGCAATGAAAGTAAATAACTATAAGCAAGTAAACACCAAACGGGGTCTGGGTTTGAGAAGGATCAAACAGGTCAACACCGCCGGCATCCTCAAGCTTATATAGAAGATTATCTCTAGGAAGGACAGTATTTGTGTCTCTTGGGTCTACTCCTCCCCCCTTCGGAAGGACTCCCCTTGGACTGTTTTTCCATCCTCAGATGCCTTTTGGTTTGGCATAAAAACCTCAATATCATGTCTATTGTTCTTGG
>NW_024870401.1:0-540 GCF_013358625.1 Macadamia integrifolia
AAGAAGAGAATCTAGAGCTTAAAAAAGTTTGAAATGTGTAAACTTTATTCAATAATGGTTGATTAAAGTCTTAATATGAATTTCTTGAGTTTGTTATTGAAAAGCCCTAATAAGCGATGCGTTATGATTTACACAACATGATCAAATGATGAACGTCAGGCAGTATTTAACAATTGGAATTGAGGACTAGATCATAATTCACGATGACGATTCGATCTGATCAAGTTCACTCAACAATTATCTATTGAGCTTCGTCAAGCATTAGGGAGAAAGTCAAGCATTAGTGACAATTATAGTGACTTATCCCAAATTGGCTAATCGAAGAAAAACACCCTAACCCAAGGATTTAGGGGATGATATTGGTATCGGTATTGGTAAAGGTATCGATCTGATCTGGAATGGATCGGTGGATATCAGTAGGTTTTTCCCTTGTTTTTTTAAAAAATACTAATTTTTTTACTATTTTACCCCTGAAACGATACAGATAATCGATCTAGATCGGTCTTAGCTGATACTAGACCAATACCTAAAACCATGCCC
>NW_024870402.1:0-539 GCF_013358625.1 Macadamia integrifolia
CCCGATGTATCCCCTCTCCTAGCTGGGGCTGTGGTCCCCCTTTTGTTTTGCCTCCTTTGAGGTCTTGTTCCTTTTGCCCTCCCCCCCTTCCCCTTTGTATATTCTTCTCCTTGGTAATGAATTTATTTATTCACCCAAAAAAAAAAACTGAGTCAGAAACTCACTAAGTTGACTTAGTTTGAAGTTTGAAGGTTGATCTGGATCACCTAAAACCAGAATCGATAGGATTTGTTTTCGATTAATTTTATCATAATTATTGTTTATTTATTTATTTATTTATTTGTAAAGGCTGGGATATTCTTTATAAATTCCAGTCCTATAGTAGGTTGTTTTTCCTTTAGTATTTTGAATTCCTAGTGTGATTAGGAAACCCCTTTTCCAGAGACCAGAAGAAGGATTCCTGATATCTTTTTGATTGTTTCTTTTATGTGTTTGTTTTCTATCGGCTGGAAGCTATCCTAAGGCCAATATGATTCAGCCTTTGCTACTTCTATAGTTCTATATATTAGTGTAAGGGTTACGCCCTCCCCCCCCCCCCC
>NW_024870403.1:0-538 GCF_013358625.1 Macadamia integrifolia
AAAAAAAAAAAAAAAAAAAAAAAGGCCAACGCGGCTTTTGTGGTACTCAACTTGCAACCTAATTGGCTACGTGCCCTATTTCTACCCGATCGGCTAATCTATTTCCCAGAATGATCTTCTACCATCAAGTTTTCTATAGTGTCAAATCATTTTGGACAAAGAGATTCTCCCTGTTGGGACTTGGGTGGGTAATCGATTTCTCACAGTGATCTAGTATGATCAAGTCTCTTACGGTGTCAAATCATTTTGAATGAAGATTTTCTCTCTATTTGACTGAGGTAATGCTTTGTATTCTATCACATGGATTGGTAAATTGATTCTAATAATCGTAAGTCTTGAGGCCTCTTTGCGTTTTATATTGGTTATTAATTGGCCTTGATGAAAATGTGATCAATATCATTTCATAAATGTCAAATGGTATATAGCACAAGTAAGATGTGCCCTCAAGAGACTTCTCTCCATACAAATTTTTTAGGACAAAAAAACCCCCAAAAGGTTGCTCAGGTTAAAGGGTAAGGGTTGAAATATCCCTTGTTTT
>NW_024870404.1:0-538 GCF_013358625.1 Macadamia integrifolia
TTTATAATTATTTATGATAAAATTTCTTTTAATAATAATTTTTATAATTCCTTTTTGTTTTTTTAAAAAAATATTTTGAATGGTTCAAATAATAATATTAATAATAATATTTTTTTTTTTAAATGTTTCTATTGGTTTAAATTTAATTAGGAATTTAAGTTATATAATAAGAATTGATATTCTTTCTTTTGGTTTAATTTTATTAAGAATTTGAATTTGTATTTTAATATTAATAGCAAGAGAAAATTTATATAAAATAAATTTTTATTTAAATTTTTTTATTTTTAATATTTTAATTTTAATAATCATATTATATTTAACTTTTAGAGTTATAAATATATTTTTATTTTATTTATTTTTTGAGGGGAGATTAATTCCAGTTTTATTATTAATCATTGGTTGAGGTTATCAAATAGAGCGAATTCAAGCTGGGATATATTTATTATTTTATACTTTATTATCTTCACTTCCCATATTAATAGGAATTTTTTTTATTTTTAATAATGAAAATTGTATTTATATATATATATATAAATTT
>NW_024870405.1:0-535 GCF_013358625.1 Macadamia integrifolia
GGGGGGGGGGGGGGCGGGTGATAAATGTGTATAGATTTGTTATAAAATGCTTTGTAGCCCAACATGGATCTCTGTACCACTCAGGTAAACCTTATGAATATCTCTGATATTTGTGCTGTTGTCTATTTCTATAATGAGAAAAATATATCCATTATTTCTGGACTTCTCGTGGTGCAGTGTCTTATAATCCTATCTGATCACCCGGTTTGGTGCAGCGGGGTGTATCCCTCTGATGTCGTCCCATCTCATGTATCAACTAACATCCATGGAGTGGAAACACCAGTGTCATCATCATTTTCACTGTCACCTGAAATTATAGTTGCAGTTGACAGACTTAAAGCTGGACGTGCGAGGATAATAAGGCTTTGTAGGTGTGTTTCCCAGGTGGTTCAAGCTTGGAACAGGTAGATTTTGTAAACAATCGGTTGCCATTTGTGTGCTTCGGCAATTTGTTTGTGTATTCTATTGTATATATTGATGAGTAGTTGTCCAAACATCCCCTATTTGGTCTTGCATACATCAGGAAGAAAATGCA
>NW_024870406.1:0-535 GCF_013358625.1 Macadamia integrifolia
TGCAGAAGCATTGCTTACCGAATGAGAGATTTGGCCTGGGGGCTATGATCACTATCATGGGACACCATTTTCTCTAAAAAAAAAAAAAAAAAAAAAAAAAAACATTTTCATCTTAGCCCAAAAATTGGAAACAGTCTTTCCGTATTAGGGGAGGAGGTTTGAGGCTGCATATATTATAATCATACCCAGACTCTATAATGGTTGGAGCCTCATGCACTGGGCACACATTTTCTTTCCTGTGATTATCCGCAAGGAGAGGAACCAAACTCTTGCATATGTGGTACTTAATGCAATTCTACCAAAAAAAAAAACTTATGTATTCCCTTCTAATGATTGAAAATTTCTTTTAGTGTATCCCCTACCAATATGAGGTCTAATCATAGGGGATTAGTTGCATTAAATTTAATTTCCGTTGTGATTTGAATCAACTCTGTCAAACATATACTTAAAAATGCAAATTTTTCTAGCATTTTGGATTGTTGAAATATTAAGAAGAGGTGCAAAACACTAAAGAACATGTGATTAAAGTAGATCT
>NW_024870407.1:0-532 GCF_013358625.1 Macadamia integrifolia
CAATGTCAAAGATCTTTAATGGACGTTTGTGCCCTCCAAATCCCCTTCTTTTCTTTTTTTATTGGAGCAATGAAGAAAGTTTCAAAGTTTTTGAACCTTCCAATCTCCAACAAATTTTGTTTTGGATCCTAAGGTCCTCCAAATTGGATATTCCAATACCCATATCACCATATTGTTCCACATTAGTAGTTAAAAGTGCACTCTTTACCTCTCTTTGTTTATGTTTGTGGGGGAGGGATATATTAGCATTTTATGTGCCAAGCCAATGGAATAAAAAAGATAATTAGATTGTTTTTTAGTACATATATAGAGGGCCTACATGGTTAATGGGAAGAGATAAATATCAGTTAAGGAGAGTGTTAACATGTTTTATGTAATTCCAAAATATGTGTCTAACCATTGTACCACACATTGATTTATCTCTCTCTCTCTCTCTCTCTCTCTCTCTCTCTCTCTCTCTCTCTCTCTAAGTTTGTAATTACGTAAACATCCTTATGGAATTATAATGGATCAATACACATCGTTTCTATTT
>NW_024870408.1:0-531 GCF_013358625.1 Macadamia integrifolia
ATGCCATACTTACATAAACTAATATCCAGATCAGGTTCACATACGATATTGTTCTTGTACATCCTTAATATGGGGGATAAAGGGATTCGTATCCTCTCTCTCTCTCTCTCTCTCTATATATATATATATATATATATATATATTGGACCTAATCTCACTAAACTGTACTAAATATTGAATACCGTACCGGTGTGTAGATTCCTATCTCTCGTGACATTGTTTCTTTTATTCCACTATGCATATGGCCCATAACGTGTTGGTGACGTAGCATTACACGACACTCCTCCCTCCTCTTCCCTCTTTCTCCAACGCCATTTTGTTTTTTGTTTTTTGAAGTCTCTCGATCTGTGCAAAGCTCCGGGTTTTCCTGTCTAGGGTTTTTGCCTTCACTTAGTTCCTGCAATCCTCGAAATCTATAGTAACATTCATTGCGAGTAAGCGGAGATGAAGTTGACTGTGAAGACATTGAAAGGCAGTCACTTTGAAATCCGTGTTCAGCCAAGCGACATGGTGAGTTCTCTTCTTTTTATT
>NW_024870409.1:0-529 GCF_013358625.1 Macadamia integrifolia
TACTAGTCTGATGTTTTGGGGCTTCTAGCATCCATTATTTCTAACATGATTAAATCTCTAGTGTCCACTTTCCGTTGAAAAAAAAAAAAAAACTCTAGTTTCCTTCATCCTATTAGTTAGGCAAAAGTTTGCCTTCTGAAAAGTGAAGGCAGATTGGGACTTCGCAGAGTAAAGGAAACAGACGTTGTTGACATCATAAAACTTATATGGAAAATAGTGTCTAGACAGAACATTATTTAGACTGACTGTAGATACTTAAAATTCAGATTCTATTTGGACTAGCATTTACCCATATGATGCTTCTTAGGCTTGGAGGAAAATACTTAAGTATAGACATCATGTTAGAGACACCATTCGTTCAAGCATTGATGATGGTTGTGATATTTATCTATAACTTGATAAATTGGTACCCAGATTGTATTCTCATTTCCAAATACAGATACAATGGTAGATCCGATAGGTTGGCTTCTATGTCAAACATAAAGGAATTTGGTATCTTGGGCCTAGCACTTCAAATAAATTGATTGAG
>NW_024870410.1:0-529 GCF_013358625.1 Macadamia integrifolia
TTTTTTTTTTTTTTTTGGTTGGTAAGGAGTCTTTTAACTCAAAAAAATCCATACGTTGTCTATTTGTGGATTCTTTCGCATGCCAAGAGACAATAAGATGGAGTCCTCTCTCTCTCTCTCTCTCTCTCCCAAAATCCCATATTTTACAATTTGTCGCTCAATTCAGCCGGATTAGTACTCGGGCATCAAAGGGAACCCTCTCCCTAATCGTAAATACCATGTAGCAATAGTTTTTGTTCAATTTGACTATTGGATTATAAATTTTTTTCTTAATGACTAGGTATTCAAATCTAATGAGTGATTCGATGTTCAAACTTAATGGTCAATCTCAATTAATTATATGATTATGATTCATAGATTCTTACATCCCTCATCTTTTATTTCTTTGAGAGCAGAGAGATTCCAATAAATGTAAGAGAAAAAAGTTATAATTTAATAATCAAACCATGACTTTAAGAATTAAGCGACAAGGAAAAAATAAATATGATAAAAGGCACATAAGGAGTCAACCGTCAAGCGAGCATCCTCT
>NW_024870411.1:0-527 GCF_013358625.1 Macadamia integrifolia
CAATGTAGGGAAAAGTTTGCACCCACACTAATGGGTGTCTTGAAAATGGTATTATCCATGTGGGATCTATATTTTTCATAAAGGACTTGTAATAAAAATGATCTATATTTTTCATAAAGGACTTGTAATAAAAATGACAAAAGATTGCCGCTAGCACAGAGTGTGGCCCTTCACAAGTACATGGGCCAATGAGAGTGCATGCATTTGCATCAATGTGGTGGATTTTATTTTCATTTATGGGGATGATGCAATCATCTATTGTGGATGTCGGTCTATTAGCGGATGGGTTTCAATCTAGTTGGGTTTGGTTTATCAAAAAAGCTGTTCTTTTATGAGTTTTGGGTTGATTTTGGTTTATTGACAGTTTGGTTTTCATCACATATAGATTCGAGGTCACAATACATCAAACCGAAACCAGCCTGAATAAGACTTTGATTCAACTTATATTTTGACACCATCAATAATCTAGGAAAGAATATACACTTAGTCACATTCAATAATTGATAAAAAAAAAAAAAAAATTCATA
>NW_024870412.1:0-527 GCF_013358625.1 Macadamia integrifolia
ATGATCTTCGCCTTTATAGCCAATTCAGTAGGGCCGGTTTCAAGTGAGCATTTGATGAAAGAAGGGAATAACACCCAGGTGGGGGGGGGGGGGGGGGGGCAGTGGCCAATCTTTCTTTCTTTACATAAGTTCCTGGTGTTAGCCCTATTTCTTATCAATAGACCTTTCCTCTATTCTATTATATTCATAATTATTGGATCATGTAACATACTTCACTTTCTTGCAGCCTCCCCCTCCTCTTCCCCATGGTTTCAAATATCAGTATCGTATTGATTGTATTACATTGATGTCATTAGCTCCGATCCTTAACCTATTTGGATCGATTACCCATATTGTTTCAGGGGTAAAATGGTAAAAAAAAATCATATTTTTTCTGAGAAATAAGAAATAAAAGTGACCGCTACATACCAATCCTCTTCAATATCAATCCAAATCAGATCGATATCAATCAACACCGATACCAATATTAATACCGACAAGTAAATCCGTGGTCCCCTCCCCCTCCCCCTCCCCCTCCCCCTCTTAAT
>NW_024870413.1:0-527 GCF_013358625.1 Macadamia integrifolia
CCAAACATTGATGCATTTATCAATGGGAATCTTATTTCCATCACAATTGACAACAATCCATATGGGCCCGTTTGTTTAGAGGGGAGTTGGGGGTGGGATTGTATGACACATGGGTCCCACATGTTAATGGGGTGAAGAACCGGAATGGAAAAATGAGGAAAAGTTACTGTAGCTTCCCACCCCGACTTTGTTTGGTTGGGTGGGAGGAGAGAGAGAGAGAGGGAGAGTGAGGAGAGAGAGAGGGTCTTCACCTTGGAACCCTCTTTTTCCGATTAGGATGAAAACCCATCGGAGCTTCACAAGGGCGTCGACTTCACTTCCCATTCACAACGGAACAGAAACAAAGAAGGCTCAAGCATCTTCTTGTTCTTGTTTGATTCCCATAACCGCACCCCCTGCATCTCTTTCTGCTCCTCTTCTTCTTCTTGTTCGATTCCCCTTTTTTTTCTCTTTTTTTTTCTTTTTTTTTCCCCTGTTTGGTCTTGCTGTTCATCTCCTTCTGTTCTCTTATTCTTCTTGTTTGATTC
>NW_024870414.1:0-526 GCF_013358625.1 Macadamia integrifolia
TATATATATATATATATATATATATATATTTTATTTTTTAATTTTTTTTTAATTTTTTTATTTTTTCCAATCTTTTGGGTCCATTATGCAAATTACTGCATGACTAGAAAGTGCGAGTTTTTTAAATTATCTGAGGTATGCTACTTTGTTTTTAAAATGGATACAGTTGACAATGTTCAATTATGACATTCATTCCAGTATACTAAGTTTTCTAGACTATAACATGCAACAGCCATTTGTCTTCCATTTTCAAGTAACTTTTGAATGTGGATGGTTTTCAAAATTTTAGTAGTGAGGCATCTCTTTCCAAAGAATGACAAAGTAAGATTGATATTAACATCTTCAGTCATCATATTATGGTAATGGTATCAAGAATTGGTATGCATTGTCCATATCAGGACGATACATATTGAGAATGGCCATGTCGATAGGGTAAGCTTATACATAAAAAAATTATGTGCAGAACCAATGCGGGGTGATATGGTATTGATACAGACCAATACACTTGATACACTGGCTGCCAAAA
>NW_024870415.1:0-525 GCF_013358625.1 Macadamia integrifolia
TTTTTTTTTGGTGTATGGTTGTAACTAATTCTATTTTTTTTTTTTTTTCACATATACAGTCTACACCAAAAGCTGATCACCTTGTTCTTTAAAAATGCCAAAAAGATGCTTTTGGAAGAGAAAGAAATCCACATTTCCCACAAATCAGTAGGGTTCCATCTTAAATGGAATATAGAATCTCTGTCCTCAGTGATGTCACGTTTATAAAAGCAGTGAAATTTAATTTGAACCATTATCCAGATTTCAATACTAAATATGGATTTGGGGGAGATAAAAACTTTGATTGCAATACTAGCAAGACTTACATGTTTGAACTGCCATAGAGACCAATGGATTATTGATGTGATGGATGATGCAGCATAATTATTAGCTTTTTGATGAAATGGGTTTAGCAGTGCTTTGCATTTAGGGGATTTTCAAAGTACTCCAACATACATTTTAGAGTTTATTGAGTAGAAGAAGTAAGTGTTATTGAGAGGTACTGATAAATGTTTCTTGATTTTAATACTTCTTACAGGTCCTACC
>NW_024870416.1:0-524 GCF_013358625.1 Macadamia integrifolia
GGGGGCTAATATGTAAACATTTGGCAATTCACAATATGATCCTATTATGAATTCCCGGCCTTATCGTAAAAAGGTAACTTTAACGCAATTCATCTAATGAATTACGCGCAATTAATTTTCGACAATTCACCAATTTGACAGGTTTGTATGAAAATTGGTAAAATGGTAACTTTAGCAGAATTGATTAAACGTCAAATTGGTGAATCATAAGAAGTTACTCGAGACCATCATCTCGCAATTCAGCTAACATTTCTATCAAACAAAATTTAACTTTCGATTAAATTTATTCATAATATTTTACAAAAAAAATGTTGTTGCTGCAGATTTAAGTAATTTGAAAAAGTTGAGGCATGCTTTTTAGCACCGGAATGTTTTTTATCGCCCGTCAACATGTAGTTAGGTATAAATTCCTTGAATAAGTGGAACCTGTATTTGAAATGTGTACCCTCCCCTCAGTATAAGTTTTTAATTTATTGGCCTGTAAACCTGTGAAAACAATGAAAAGTGTTAACGTTGATATGTTA
>NW_024870417.1:0-523 GCF_013358625.1 Macadamia integrifolia
AAAAAAAAAAAAAGGCACACCACTTGCTTTCCACAAGCTAGCGCCATGCACCAATGTGGAGCACGGGATGGATTGGGAAAGGGCGTCATTTCACGGGGGGTGGGGAGAGAGAAAAACACATGGTTGGGCAGACTGGCAGAGTGTGAGGAAGAGAGAGAAGAGAGCAGGGAGTTACATGGTTTCTTATGAATCAACAGGAAAGCCTTAATGATCCAGATGATAAAGGCAAGCCTCACGATAGGTTTATCATTTGTCACAAACCAAAGATTTGAGTGATGTGTTCCACGATTTTGTGCTCCAACTAAAAGGTCCCTCCAACAAGAAGAGGATCAGATACTAGTTCCTCCAATAGGTGCCTTCTTCAATAGGGAAAGATGTGTAACTAGAGATACCAAAAAAGAAGTGCCAGATTTTATGCTCCAACTAAAAGGTCCCTCCAACAAAAAGAGGATCAGATACCAGTCCCTCCACTAGGTGCCTTCTTCAATAGGGAAAGATGTGTAACTAGAGGTACCAAAAAAAA
>NW_024870418.1:0-523 GCF_013358625.1 Macadamia integrifolia
GACATGAGCGATACAAAGACTGCCGCTCACTTTTCTATTCACAAATCAACGGTGAAGACTGGTCTCAACAAATTTTAATTGCTAATCTAATCTTATTGCAGTTGGATGATCCAACGGAGAAAGTATAATTACAGAATGGTTTTTGTCATCTTATTTCGATAGTTATTTGAAACCTTAGCATATATTAAGGAAAGAACTGGTAGTCTATCATATAGTGATGACACTCTTCATCAATCTTTTTATACTGTTCATATGAGGCCATAGGGTTGCTTGCACAAATTTTTTTTTTTTTGGGCAATAATTAATCGGGATTATGTGGTGTGTTTACTCCTGAGGCCTGAGGGATGGGTTTGGTGGAGTACATTCATTGGCCCTGATTTAAAGATATCCTTTCCCAAACCAGGTCAGTTAGATAACTGATGTGTTTGATAGGTATGGTTTCTGGATACAATAGGAGCTTCCTGATGGAGCCATTTAATGGTGAATTTAACACCCCCCCCTCCTCTGCAAAAAAAAAAAAAAC
>NW_024870419.1:0-523 GCF_013358625.1 Macadamia integrifolia
GAGAGAGAGAAAAAGAGAGAGAGAGAGAGAGAGAGAGAGAGAGAGAGAGAGAGAAATGGGGACTGGGGTCTTCAGTCTTAAGTCTTTCGGCTAGTCTTCCTTCTGTCGATGGAAACGGTTAGAACAAGTAGTGTGGGCCATTCCAGTACTCTATAGCCAATCAAATGTTTTGAACCTTCTCTGAAGCTCTAGACCCCTTAATTTGTTGAAACCTTTGCATGGGAGGTGACGAAAAGCAAAGGTTGTTGTAGCTTTAATGGGTCAGATCAGATCAGATCATATATGATTGAATCACTCAAATCGGATTGTACGTATTGTGTTGGGGAAGCCTCTCTTTTTTTAGAGAGAGAGAAGAAAAGAAGAGGGGTTTTGGGAATTTGATTTTGTTGTAACTACGTTCATCTTTACATACATATGAGGATTCAATACGTACCTATCCCTTTTGCTTCAAAGGGATCCAAACTCGGCAATTGCTGAGCCACAGTCAAAGAACCTCAGGCCAATTGATTTTAAACCAGGCGGG
>NW_024870420.1:0-521 GCF_013358625.1 Macadamia integrifolia
AAAAAAAAAAAAAAAAAAAAAAAAAAACAATTTTTCTATAGGTAGGGAAGGAAAATAGATAACAGCCAAGAGGCTTCAGTTTCTTAGTGAATATGAGTTTTTTACATACCACAACTTACTAATTATGCTAACAGTTGTTAAAAAAAAAAAACAAAGAAAACAAAAACAAAATAACAACAACATTTTATTCCGACCAGCAATGCAAATTGCTGCAGACCACAAAATTACTACAAGATGTAGCCAACCCTTGGGAACTAAACTCAAATGTCCCCTTGGGCTTTGCTGAAGTTTCAGAACTACTTTATAATGAACCTTTTACAAGATAAGATAAAATTTTACTTATTGAGAGAAACAATAAGTTACACTTTTGGAGCAAAAGGGTAAGCATGGTTGACAACCAGTAGTTATTAAAGAACCAAGTTTCTCTTCACCCACTCATTCCCTTCATCATGAGTAGGAGTGCCGAAAAGCCCAATCAACCCGAAGCCAACCTAGTCTGCCCTAAGCTCAAATAGGGTTTG
>NW_024870421.1:0-521 GCF_013358625.1 Macadamia integrifolia
TTTTTTTTTTTTTTAAATCAAGTCTTAGTTATTCACGTGTTTGATTTATACATAGACTTTACTTAATTTCTCTCGTTTTTTAAATTAATTTTTATTCTGAGTAAAGTTCATGTGTAAATCAAACACCTTACGAGGGCTTGATCTACCCTGACTTCTGGTGGATGTTATGTCTTTCCCAATTGTAGGGAAAACACAAATTGTGTGCGTCTTTGTGTGCTCCACCTGACACGTCACAATCCGATAAAAAGTTTCAATTCCACCGCTCACTTAATCTAAAGGCTAAAACATGGGGAACATGGGGTGGGTCATTCTCGTACGGTGTTTGATGTCGGTTGTCGTGACATGATATCATTACATCTTCTTTCTTTCTTTCTAGAGAGAGAGAGAGAGAGAGAGAGAGAGAGAGAGAGAGAGAGAGAGAGAAAGAGAAATGTCTCATAACCATCTTAGGTGGAGGACAGATCAGAGGAAAGTGACCTGAATAGATATGACCCGTATGTGTCGGGTCTTTCGGATAATCT
>NW_024870422.1:0-521 GCF_013358625.1 Macadamia integrifolia
ACTCAGACCCAGAGTCCTCCTATTCCGAGTCCGAGGAATCAGATCCCCTCTACCAGGTTATCCCCTTCCTTTCCCAGAACAAAGACCCAACACCTCCTCCGTGTCAGTCTATCTCCTTACCCCATGCGGCAGTAACCCTCATTCCTGAACCATATGCTAAACCAGTCCATCTAATAGCTTTTCTGGATACAGGTGCTGCAACAACCATTTTGTGTGTAAACGGATACCCTGCAGTCCTATGCAGTACAGTCATCCTGGAATGCCCATGGAGACACAGTCGGTTCAAGTAGTCCTTGAGCTTGGAAAACGTTGATACCTAAAGACCCGAAAAACTAAGTAATTAGGAGAGGATTGAAAAATAATTTCATAAGGGGATTTATTCTTTAAAACTAGAGTTGGTAATTTGTTAATGATGTGAACAGCTGTTGTAAACGCTTCAAACCAATATGTTTTTGGCAAACTAGCTTGAATCAAGAGAGATAATCCCATTTCTATGATATGCCAGCGTTTGTGTTCTGCAA
>NW_024870423.1:0-520 GCF_013358625.1 Macadamia integrifolia
TAAATTTCGGGGTCGGGGTCGGGGTCGGGGTGGGGTTGGGGGTGGGGGTGGGGGTGGGGGCTGCTTGGGGTAAGGCTCCTATTGTTGTAGTGAACACCAGTACAATGGATGGCAAATAGTCAGGGGTAGCTGTTCCACGATGAAGCTTCGGTGAGGCTTGTGATCCCACTACAACCAATTGACTCATAAATACTAAAGGAGATATTTGACATGAAGGAACACTTATTGTACAGTCATTAATAGCTAAATCTTAAGTAATTAAAATTGGACAAAATATATCAAATGTATAAGATGAAGAATGCAAATGTTCATAACAAGTGTTACATGAAATTAATAGGACCAATTTGCCATGAGGCCGCAGTGATCGGGAATCTGTTCGACACGTGGCCTCAGGGCCACAGGATCCAGGGAGATGGGAGTGGGAGGGAGAAGGGGAGGGGTGGGTCACATCGGGCCCATTGCCTCTTCCAGCCACCGGTGCAGGAAACTTTGACCAAATTAATGTCTAACACATTTAAAA
>NW_024870424.1:0-519 GCF_013358625.1 Macadamia integrifolia
AAAAAAAAAAAAAAAAGGGAGGAATAAGACAAGGACTAAACAAAAGAAGTTAGCAAAATACCTTGAGTTCTATATGAATCTATCCCTAGTGACACCTATGACTATTATGTTTATTTTCTTTTGAAGGAAGTGTTGTTGCCTGGCGAACCATAAGAATTATATATAAATCGAACAATGTTCTCTATGGCGAAATGTGGGAGCTATACCCAGACATAGGGGTGTCAACGGTCTGGGTTGGTGCGGTTTCGGTGTGAGTTTGGAAGTGACCGAAACCGACCCATTAAGGATTTATCGGTTTCGATCCGGTGTCGGCTTCGGTGCGATTTGGGTTCGGGTTGGTACCGGTTTGGATTTATTAGGTTCATTTCGGTTTAGATCGGTTTTTTAAACCGGTATGGAGCCATTAGGAAACAACCAAATGATGAATTGTTGAACTTCGGTTTCTTAAATCGATTTGTAACCGGGTTGGTTTTGGTTTTTGGTCTAGTTTGGATTCGATTTTCCATACAAATGTATACA
>NW_024870425.1:0-517 GCF_013358625.1 Macadamia integrifolia
TTTTTTTTTTTTTTTATAAATTATTTCATATGGGGAAAGAGAAACAGATTGTGACAGATGCGGTATTTCCTACAAAGAACATTAACTCTTTTTTAAGACAACTATTGGTATGACGTGCATAATTTTTCTCACATTGCCAATGTGGAAATCCCCTCATATATTTTAACAAAATTTTCTTATTAACAAACATCTTTTGCGGTATTAAAAATTGTAATCTTGCTTTTTTGCGTTGTCGCTTCCCATACAGAGTGCATTGAAATGGCCTTCAATTTTTTAAAGCTCTTTTTACCCTTGCATTAACTATTACAATTAAAAATTACCATCACTCTCCTACAAGGATTTAGTTACCAGTCTTGGTATCGATAAGGTTTACCCTTGCTTTTAAAAGAAGTACCTTTTTTTTTTTTTTTTTTTATCAGTGTCAGCCTTAGTCGATACCGATATTGATACAATACCGATACTTAAAACCATGCTCCCCTACACTTAAGCCTATACTTATGTATACCCCCCTACCTTG
>NW_024870426.1:0-517 GCF_013358625.1 Macadamia integrifolia
AGACTGGGTACGGTAGTAACAGGTTACGGTTGAAACAAGCTGAATATCTCGCGAACCGTTGGAGGTAGGGCAATGGGTACAAGGGGGGAAATGTGCAGGCGACACGTCCAGACACGTACCACAATGTTTCGTCGCACGCGGCGAGGTGTACTCGGCAGGAGGACGCCTTGTTGTTTTTTGACTCGAAAAGTAAGAGTTTTTCTCATGTTTTTCTTGTAAATTATTCTTCTTGTATTAATGATAGTGTTTTTACTGTTTGACTGATGCATTTATTGCATCTTTAAGATTAAGAAAGTAAATTTTATTCCTGGTTTGCATTATTAATTTCGCTGTGGTGACATTTTTTTTATCAAGCCAGGGGGGTGGGTACGTTTGTAACATTCTATTTATTTACGGTTGAAACAGTTACAACAGTACCCATTCACCTATAACACTATAGTAATTTTATGATAATTATAATTTTAATTTTATTTTTCCGATTTCTATATGCCACGACAACGCTAAAAGAAAACCATTA
>NW_024870427.1:0-513 GCF_013358625.1 Macadamia integrifolia
AAACTGAAAAAACGAGATTGGACAGAACTCCAAAATGGAGTTCCGTTTTGGAGTTCCGTTTTCCCAGTTTCGTTCCATCTAACAAACAAAAAAAAAAAAAAAATTCATGATAAAAATCTGAAATTTTGAGACACTGTTTTTTCGTTTAAAAACTGTATTTTGACACAAAAACTGAAATTTTCGTTTATGACACGAAACAGCGTTTCTGAAACAAAAACGACACCAAACGGGCTAAAAGCATCGTCAGATTATAGACACACATGACAGAAATCAAAATTCACTAAACAGACTGGCAGCCAACAGAACCGTAACTTCATTTCGTTACAATCAAAAGCCCTAAAAAATCTATCCAAAACGCACCTTTAAAAAGATCTCTTGAAAGCGGATCCTTGGTTCTTCTCTGTTCCTTAACATTACCTTTAAAAAAATCTAACAAGTATGTAACTTGATTTTTCAGAGTTCTATTAAACATTTTGATTTAAATAAAATAAAATTCCTATTTTCTTCATGTTC
>NW_024870428.1:0-512 GCF_013358625.1 Macadamia integrifolia
AACAATAGTGCTCGGTTGGATTAGATCGCCAAAATCTTCACTTAAGTTGTTTGTTTTAAATAGAATTAACGAAATCACAGAAAGTTGCGACCCATCGTCCTGGGTTTATATACCTACAGATCAAAACCCTGCTGACATTGGCAGTCGAGGCTGCAACGCCGAACAACTTAAAATGTCTAACTTGTGGTGGTATGGACCTAGTTTTTTATCTAAATTTAACTTACCGTGGCCAAGCCAGCCACAGCAATTAAATATTAATTTACCAGAGACAAAAGAGCATTGCCATTTAAATTTCTTAGATTTTAACAACAATTTTATTTTAAAAATTTCTTGTTTTAATAAACTGCAACGTATTGTGGCATACATAATTCGTTTTATAAACAATAGCCGAAACTCCAGTGCAAAATTGACAGGTTATTTAAAGGTTTCTGAATTAAATAATGCAATAATGTTGTTGTGTAAAATTTCTCAGGCAAACACATTTCACACTGAATATAAAATATTAAATTTAG
>NW_024870429.1:0-510 GCF_013358625.1 Macadamia integrifolia
TAAATTCAGGATTTGTGGGTGAAAAGATGTGGGAACCCACATTTTCTTATAGAGAGAGAGAGAGAGAGAGAGAGAGAGAGAGAGAGAGAGAGTCGACCTCCAAGCCCTAGAAGACCTACCTCTACCTCCTATGTATTGATTACTCTATTGAATGCTCATGAGAGATTGATTAACTATTGATGAGTACAAGAAATGAAAGGATTGGAGAAGAAAATAAAGAAAAAAAGAAAAAAAGTTTTAGAAGAAAGATGATGAGGAAAAGAAAGGAAGGAATAGGTCAGAGGAGAGCTTCATTGATTGTGGAGACTTCCAATCAATAGCACCTTCAGCGGTTACCCAGTGGCATAGGTAACTCATTTAGAAAATCCCCTTTGTACTGTATTTCACTGGAGGCTAGGTGCTTAATAAATTTTCTATGCAAATACTTGTGTATTGGGTGAGATTTGTATGTTATGAGCTTTGTAATTGGGCATTCAGTATAAGCTCATGTTTTCAATCTTTTGGACTTGT
>NW_024870430.1:0-510 GCF_013358625.1 Macadamia integrifolia
AAAAAAAAAAAAAAAAAGAATTTTAAAATAATTGAGGAGGTGTTCCAATTTTGAAATTGAGATTGATTTCGCTCTTCATTTATAATGAACACATGGTCAATTTGATGGGCAAAACAATGTTTTTATGTTAAAAATAAAAACCACAATTTTTCTTCCCATAACAATTACACAATCACATCCACCGCCATTGCCACTAGCATCAACAACACCACCACCACCACCACCACTTCCAAATAAATATAGAGCATTGATTCTCAATAATTGATTTCTTATTCTTGAAATATTTCAGATTTTATGCAATCAAAATAATTTTATTTTATTTTTGATTATTTATTTATTTTTTATTATTTCACGATTCTTGCGTTAAAAAATAATCATAGGATCAATCAAAATTAAAATAGAATAGAAATCATACCAAATCTGGCTTAAAGTGATTGGCATCCCTTAGTATAATTTGAAACCCACCAAAACGTGACTATTGCATCCTATTTTTTTTTTTTTTTTTTTTTT
>NW_024870431.1:0-509 GCF_013358625.1 Macadamia integrifolia
TCTTGTCTAGACCTTGCCGAGTACCCTTGATACAACTCAACCCACCCCTCTCCCTGTCCCACCTGGCCGTCCTTCTCCCACAATCAGTAAAACAAGAGAGAGAGAGAGAGGACAAAACTTACATTTCTATCTTCTTTTACTTTTTTCACTGTTAAAAAAATTTGAATAAAATGAAGTAGAAGCAAGGAATGAGAGCTGGAAAAGGATAACCTAGGTCGAATTTTTTTCTTGGACTTTCACTTATGGCCACGGTTTTTACTGTGTATATATATATATATATATATATATATGTTCATCATCCATTTGTGAGCTAACCACACATTCCACCGCAGTTTAGAATAACCGCAGCAATATACATATATTTTTATTAACAAAATATATTACAAAATCCAAAAGTATTGAAAAAAATATATATTAATAAAATAGTAAATATATAAAAAAAACTATAAATAATGTAAATATATATATATCATACTACTATATAAAAGTACGTACTCCCTGTTTTTGGT
>NW_024870432.1:0-509 GCF_013358625.1 Macadamia integrifolia
GGTCTATGCTATTATTCGTTTGCCACTTTGTTTTTTTTTTTGTTAACCAAGGTGTTCGGGCCAGCTTATGATCACCTTGACTAATCTTCAGGAAGACTAGCACAGCAACCCACTGCCACGGTCTCCACTTAAATCGTAGATGCACAGATGAAAAATTGAACCTGAGACCGTGCGTCTATTCACACAATCCCCAATTCATCTTAACCATCTGGGCAACCCACTTTGTTTTCCTCTATGCAATGACATATTTGGAGAGAGAGAGAGAGAGAGAGAGAGAGAGAGAGAGAGAGAGAGAGAGAGAGCTCTTCTAGACTATGCTTTAGGACATAACATTTTCTCAAGTTTTATTTATGTCTATTGCTTAGTTTTCTATTTATAATTATGGGATTAAGTTTCATGTCCAATTACATAGCATATGCAAGTCCCTCCATGTGTCTCTTTCTCTCCTTCATCCTGTGAAAGTCTGGGCAAGCCACCAGGGTGCCTAGGCCTATGCTTCTCTCCCCTTT
>NW_024870433.1:0-509 GCF_013358625.1 Macadamia integrifolia
CTAATACAAAGTTTTCATGTTTTTGGGTGGAGAAAATTATTTTGATGGTGAATGATAATTTTAATAAGGGAAAAGTCTGGGCATGCTACCAAGTTGCCAAAATCTCTCTCTCTCTCTCTCTCTCTCTCTCTCTCTCTCTCTCTCTCTCTCTCTCTCTCAATGGAAAAGACATCCATGCCATGTCTGTCCAACATAGCAATTGGTTGGAGCTGCTAGATCTAGGAAAAGCTGGTGGCATGTCCAACCTTTACCCTCTAATAAAATTGAGATGAATTCAAATTTAATCCAAAGAATCTTCCCACATTGCTATGCACACCAAACATCAAAGAAAATTTTGGAAAAGAAATCCTGTAAGCATCTATATGGTTTTTTTACTTTTTCGTGTCTTCCAAACAAAGCATTAGGTTCACTACACCTTCTTGGGTCGCAAGTTTAGATCCTTTGCATTTACGTTCATTTGAATGCATGAATGTGCCAACACCTGTCCCTTTTTTTTTTTTTTTTTTTTA
>NW_024870434.1:0-509 GCF_013358625.1 Macadamia integrifolia
TAGTTATAATGATAAAATTAGTATAATTTAATAATATATGTTATTTTATATTATTTAATTTATAAAAAGGAATTCGACAAAATTAATTTTTACCTGTTTACCAAAAACATGTCTTTTTGATTATAATTTAAAGTCCGTTCTGCTCACTGATATTAATTAAAGAGCTGCAGTATTTTTGACTGTACAAAGGTAGCATAATCAATAGTCTTTTAATTGAAGACTGGAATGAATGATCAGATAAAAAATAAATTGTCTCTTTATAATAAATAGAATTTAATTTTTAAATTAAAAAGTTTAAATAATTTTAAAAGACGAGAAGACCCTATAGAGTTTTATAAAAAAATTTATTAAAATTATTTATAAAATTATAATTAAAATAAATTTTTTTATTTTATTGGGGTGATAAAAAAATTAAAAAAACTTTTTTAAAATTTATACATAAATAATTGTTTTAATGATCCAATTTTATTGATTAAAAGAAAAAATTACCTTAGGGATAACAGCGTAAT
>NW_024870435.1:0-508 GCF_013358625.1 Macadamia integrifolia
TTTTCACTTCCCAACATTCAACTCCATACATCATTGTTGGTCGTATAATTGTCTTATAAAATTTTCCTTTGAGATTTAAAAGAATACATCGATCACACCACACTCTAGACACACCCTTCCATTTTGCCCACCCTATTCCCATTCTTTGTAGCATCACCCTTTATTTATGATTGAACCTAGGTACCAAAATTTTCACTTTTGTGGTATCTCCCTATTATCAATTCCCACCCCCTCCCTTGAATCTTATTGATACTAAATTTACACACTATATGCTCTGTTTTGTTCTACTTGTTTTAAAACTATTTTATTCCAAGGTTGATTTCTATAATTCCAACTTTGGATTAATCACTGCTTTTGTTTCATCCACCAAAACAATGTCATCAGAAAAAAAATCATACACAAAACAATGTCATCAGAAAAAAAATCATACACTAAGGGATGTATTTGAAACTAATCCTTGACCTAATGCAATTGTATTTGAAAATTTATTACCCTACCCCCCCCCCCC
>NW_024870436.1:0-507 GCF_013358625.1 Macadamia integrifolia
AAAATAGGCTATCACCCAAGTTTCAGGTCAAAATACCACTGTTTGACCACCGAAACAGCCAACCGAAAAAAAAAGAAAAAAAAAAAAGAAACGAAACGAGATCTTGAACCTTGATCTCTATAACAAGTTAGGCACAAAGGAAGTGGAATAGGGTATCTATGAACTGGCCATACTGAGGGAAAATAAGAGTAGAGATTTAAACCAATTTTTATATATTACAAGTGAAGATGATAATATTTTAATAAACGGTGAAGAGATTAAAGAGAGTTGGACTAAATATTTCTACAGTTTACTAAATCAAATTAAGACAAGTAATAGTATCTTGGAAAATTATAATAACATTCGAAAACCTACTAAAGATATATATGTGGAAAGTTAGGGTGGCTGAATTAAAAGAAGCCTTAAAAGATGAAAATGTTTTAAATAGTGGACCCATATGGTATCCCAATATATGTTTGGAAGGGTGTAGGAATTTGTGGAGTATCATGGCTTACTAGGTTAATTAAT
>NW_024870437.1:0-507 GCF_013358625.1 Macadamia integrifolia
AATAAGAAATTGATAATATAATTTTAAGAATAAGAGAATCATTGTTATGTTTTATTTTATTATTCAGCTGATCATAAATTCTATCCATATTTTGTTCAATTTTCTTTCACTTTTATTAATCCTATTGGTTGGTAGAAAAAAATCTTTAAAAGTTAAACAAATAATAACTCACAATACTATTGGTAGGTAGTAAAAAAAAGTTATCTCACCTGAATCTGTCTTTTAACACACCATTTACATCTCTACAGTATTTCAATGACAATATGCTTGTTATAGTAATGTTCTAATAATAAAGCTCTTGAAGATAGTGTTTTATAAGATGCTCACTGCAGACTCTTTAAATCATGAGCTGGGCCAGGGAAGCTTGAGTCGCACGCATATAAATTTCATGTCGGGAGTTACAGATCTGAAAAGTAAGTATATACCTAAGTAAATGATGATGCTGCTTCAATATTGTAGTTGAATTCTCATTTTTTTATGTAGTTACACATCAGAGTGGTGTAATGG
>NW_024870438.1:0-507 GCF_013358625.1 Macadamia integrifolia
CAAGGCCCTTCGGATGATGTCATTCAGGTGAGTGTGCCGCGGAATTCGGCCTGCACTTCTGACACAAGATAGGCCATGGTGACCTGAACTCTCGACATTTTCACCGCAAGGGCAGCGATGTGGAGTCACACAAGGTGCACCCAAGCGAAGACGGCACGCGATCCTAAATGATGCCCCATCTATCAGTGTCCCTAGATTTGCCGATGGTAAGACTTGGAGCCACAAACCAGACTCCCACTCGGAAACAGCCCGGAGACGAGCACGATCGCTCAGACTTGTTGCCGTATTTAATAATTGATCACGAACAAGTCTTGCGATCGGCTCGTCCCAGAGCCGCTGCGAATTGGGGTTTTTCGGAAACTCCGTGTTTGGGCATGCTGCGCACCATGCATTTCTTGCATCAACGATATGTGTAACATCAGAATTTGGGCATGTGGTTAAGATTTTACTAACCAAATCCATGTTGGCATGTGCTGATGCAAGAAAGGCCGGTAACGCAACGTCTGA
>NW_024870439.1:0-506 GCF_013358625.1 Macadamia integrifolia
CGTGCGTTTGCTATCGAAGCCTATTTAAAGGACGGAGATTCTTACATAGCAGCACGTCGGCAGTTTTGTTATCGTTACAATATCAGACGGTTAAGTAATGCACCAAGTGTTAATTTGATACGGTCATGGGTAGAAAGGTTCCGTGCCACCTCTTCTGCAATAAATAATCCCATACCTGGCCCCAGCAGAACAAGAAGGACCTTTGAAAACATCGAAGCCGTTGACCAAAGTGTGCGCCAAAATCCACAAAACTTTCATTACGGAAAAGGGGAGCTGTTTTAGGACTTCCAAAGACAATTGTGCATGAAATTCTTACTCAAGATTTGAAATTCCATCCTTATAAAATCCAACTGGTCCAAGAACTTAAAGAGAATGACTACATTTTAAGAAAAAACTTCTGTGAAACCATGTTGGGAAGATTCCATACTCTTAACACCATCTTTTGGAGTGATGAGGCCCATTTTCACCTAAACGGCCATGTAAAATTAACAAATATTGTCGATACT
>NW_024870440.1:0-506 GCF_013358625.1 Macadamia integrifolia
GAATAACTTAAAAAAAAAAAAACATATAACAATAAACAATTCAATTCAATGTTAAAATTTACAACCATTTCACTAAAAAAATTTAAAAGTAAAAGAATTGCTTCGATAAAAAATAAAAATATATTTTAAAAAAATATTTAAAACCGTTTATAAATGATTACAATTTCATGTAATTGATTTAAATGATTCAATTTTAATTTTATCTCAAACCGAACCATTTAACCCCCTTATCCGATCCGTTTCTGTGGCGCACAACGTCAACACGCATAGCGTAATGAAATAAACATTCCAATCCCACCGGGTCCTATGGCTCAGTTAAGAAAACCCGAATTTGAAAGGACTAATTCCTAGGAATATCTCTGAAGTGGGACCCACTTTTGTTCCTGGATTATGATTGATCTGTACATGTCAGGGCAAGTGGCCAAATACCACGTCAGAATCCTCCAATTTTATTACCCTACAAGGACTACGGAGTTTTTACCAAAAATAGAGTCATCACATCTGAC
>NW_024870442.1:0-503 GCF_013358625.1 Macadamia integrifolia
GGGGGGGGGGGTTGGAGGTAGAAGTATAATTACACTTCTCCTTGAGCAATAGTTGAAGGCATAATGATGTGAATCAAACATTTTATCACAAGATAAAAGGCATACCTATAGTTTGACCTAAAAAAGATACATCTATAGAAAATTATATATTTTAAATATATTATATCTGTAGGGGTGTTATTTAAACAATTAATTTATGAAATTGAGAAAAGATTAGATACATTTCTAGGTATCAAACCTATGGGACTACGTCTGCTCCTATTTTAAAATGACCCCATGGCTTTTGCATCTCAATCTCCCGTTAATTGAACCGTGGCATGCCTATCCGTGTTCCACCATTTTTCTTTACAAAAAGAGACTACGATAGTATTTTACCAAAAGAAAGACTACATTAGTATTTCAACTTTTTTTTTTTTTTTTTTTTGTTAATAATAAAACTATTCCTCGAAAGGCGTGCAGATTAAGTGGGCAGTGACTTTCTTGCATAAGTTGGTGATGGCATG
>NW_024870443.1:0-503 GCF_013358625.1 Macadamia integrifolia
TTTCTGTATTATTCGATTACAGGACCTGCCTGCTCATTATCTAATGAATGCTCATAAAAAGTCCATTTTACATAAACAAACTAACATTTACCATACACTTTGGTTACTTACAAGCTTCTACACAATATAGAAAAAAGAATGAAAAAAACCGAGGGACTTTTTAAGGGTTAAAAGCCGCGATTTTAGGAATATAACGCCCCAACAATTTGTAAAAATAGCTTAGTTTGAGATTTTAATAGCAAGCCTATTCCATTTTCATTCGTCACATACCGTCATTGCTGGCTTAAAATATTGGTTTTTTTAATTGTCCATGTCTTGTTTCGTAGCGTTGCATTTTTTATTAGTAACTAAGTAGGTATGAATCAACATTAGAAAGTTTATTCAAATATTTTGCCCATATCAATAAGATAATTATTATTATTCATTTTGATGAGTTCGTTTAAAGTTCGACAACGATTCAAAGTTTTCTTAATTGTCTGCAATCAAACGTAGAATTAGCAAAA
>NW_024870444.1:0-502 GCF_013358625.1 Macadamia integrifolia
TAGTTCCTTATATGGAAATTGGAAAACTTGTTAATCCCTAAAGCAAATACTCGCTCCTTCCGTTGTTCCCCTGCTTTCTCGTTTTCTGAATTTCCTGGTTCTAGGTGCTTTTAGGTTTATTATGTGTGCTTTCTTACTTACTAACTCTCTCAACCTTAAGTTCACACTCTATTCAAAGCCATACAAGATTCCAGTCCTAAGCTATACATGCCCTTCCTAACCACTTCTTCTATGGTTATTTTAGGCTTTCCTCTAGCTCTTTTAACTCCATCAATTGGAAATAAATCACTCCTTCGAACTGAAGCATTTGAAGTCTGGGTCGGTGGGAGTGTTGGACCTGGATTTCAGGCCTCGGCATCTCTCTACTGCTGCAGGGTTCCACTCTCTCTCTCTCTCTCTCTCTCTCTCTCTCTCTCTCTCTCTCCTCCCTTTCCGATGGGAAAGGAGGGCGGTTTCGGTTGGCGGCGTTGTTGATTGGTTCTGGGCCGTCAGACCTCAGATG
>NW_024870445.1:0-502 GCF_013358625.1 Macadamia integrifolia
AAAAAGGAAAGATGGAGAGAGAGAGAGAGAGAGAGAGAGAGAGAGAGAGGAACGCAAAGCCTCGCTTCTACTCTTTGACTCTTGCTTTGCTGACAATGACGACGACGATGCTCTTGTGTTGCTTCCGGTGCTAGAAAAAAAGAAAGGAAGGAGCGAATGGGATGTCTGGTATTAATATTTTTTTATTTTTATGGATCTTTTTCTTTTCCTTTTTTTAATTATTATTTACTTTTACTCTCCATCCCAAGTGGAACGGGTCACGAGTTACACTGTTCCATAGCTTTGGATTTTTTATTTTTTTTTACTTTTTATTTTTGAAATTTTTTATTTTTTTATTTTTTTATTTTTAAAATTTTTTAATTTTAATTTTATATTTTTAAATTTTTAAATTTTTCTTCTTTTATTTTATTTTATTTTACTTTTTATTTTTTATTTTTTATTTTTTTATTTTTTTATTTTTTTTTTATTTTTTATTCTTTATTTTGAAATTTTGAAATTTTTT
>NW_024870446.1:0-502 GCF_013358625.1 Macadamia integrifolia
AAAAAAAAAAAAAAAAATCCATAGCGCTTGAAAGATTTGCTCGGAAGTCACGTGTCCATATGGCGAAAGATTTACCACGAAATTGCCTTTTTAACTTTCTGACCGTTTGGTATCCATACCTGAAAGACTTACATGCAAAATCATCTTTTTAACTTTCTGACCGTTTGGAATCCATATCGCCTAAGATTTATTTCATTTTTACATCTGAAAATTGGAAATTTATTTCGAACTCCAAGTTTCATTTAACAGAGAAAGCCGAACAGGACAGAGCAGGAGAAGAACGAGATGGCAGGGGAGGAGGGGGAAAGCGGGGCAAAGAGAAGCAGAGAGGATCGTGGGAGAGAAGGAGTGCTGTGGAAGTAGAGAACCCAGAGAGAAAGAGGGTAGATCAAAGATCCATCGCCAAATATGCTCGGATTTCTTCTTTCCCCCTTGTATTTACAATGCAAAGATCCATCGCCAATTATGGCTCGTGCTCAGCCAGATCAAACCTTGGCTGTGA
>NW_024870447.1:0-501 GCF_013358625.1 Macadamia integrifolia
AGTCCAATACAAAAAATCGACTGCCTAGTGAATCAGGTGTGACCTGGCGTCCATGGCGATGCCTATCAGCCAATGGCGACCGCCATTTGTGAGTCGAGTAAATCGTAGCACTGCAATGAACTTGTTTTTCTGCTGGGACGCCAAATCGCCGTCTAGGGAACGCTATGACAACTATGCAAAGGCTCGTTGATGGAGGGCCTGGGGAAGAAGGTTAAGATCAGAGTAGTAGGGGGAGGAAGGGAATCACACACTCACATAGAGCACAAATCCAACCAATTCTCATTCAAAGACCAAATAACTCTAATTTGTCCATCGGTTATCACCATTATATAGGAAAATAAAGACATAAAATTAGCAACTCAACTGAAATAGTAATTAGCCTAAATTAGGAAAAATCCTAAAAAGGAAACTAATGCATAAAGAAAAAACTCCCAACTCATACGTTCAAATTTGGAAAATAGAAGGCATGAAATAAAAAGAAACCACTAATTATTTCTAGTC
>NW_024870448.1:0-501 GCF_013358625.1 Macadamia integrifolia
ACTCTCTCTCTCTCTCTCTCTCTCTCTCTCTCTCACACACACACACACACACACACGCGCTATATCCCCTCCACTGCTCTCTGTCTCTCTCTCTCTCTCTCTAACTTATATAAACACATCTTCTATTGTGTATCCCCGATTCATGCAGCCTCAGTGACTGTCAATTCTAGTATTGAGAAAAAAGGCTATACCGATACATTCTAAATCAGATTATTTGATTCTCATAAATATTCACATATTCTTCCTACAGTAACTGGGTTCATTAAGTAAGATCAAGGAACATAAAGAGCTGCGAGGCACGCACCAATGTCACATGATTTACCTTATCCAGGAATAACAACTCTTTTATTTCCATTCTAAATCAGGGGAAATTTTTTTTTAAAAAGAAAAGAGTGAAGACTCAAGGCCTAACAACGGCACCGATACAGTAACCCACCAATGAAACACAATCTCAACTACAGCAACCAAGAGACAACAAACTCCTTTATAATTATTGGCATC
>NW_024870449.1:0-501 GCF_013358625.1 Macadamia integrifolia
TTTTGTACAAGAAATATATATATATATATATATATATATATCTTGAATATTTTTTGTTTTAGTTTTCATTTGTGACTTCGAATAGAGTTGATTGGAGAGCAATGATCCATGTAGCTGACCCCATTTTGTTAGGATAATATTATATTTCTGATTTTAGTTTATTTCCAACTGGTGATATGATATGGTTTGTGTACCAGGCCCGCCTGTTTTTTCACAACCCTAAATTTGGCGTTCTTGATGAGTGCACCAAGTAAGTGACAACTTTTACATGTGTTCGAATTTTTCCTTTTTGGTAATTTTGACATAAATGCATGCTATGCACGTCATAATCTTATATCTTCTGACAGTGCTACAAGCGTTGATGTTGAAGAGCACTTGTATAAGCTGGCACAGGAGATGGGCATCACTGTTGTTACCACCTCGCAAGTATGTTCTGAATTTATTTTCGGTTACCTGATGTTAATGAGTAACCTTTACCCCAAAAAAAAAAAAAGACGACAT
>NW_024870450.1:0-8791 GCF_013358625.1 Macadamia integrifolia
ATTTTTTTTTTTTTTGTGAAGTCTAATTAATCAATTAATATCATGGAAATATTTCCAAAAATCAACCACTTCCCCTCTACATAATTCATTTAAGAATATATTAAGTTTTTTCTGTTTAAGAAACCAAGATATTCCGATGACATTACCATTGAGGTTAAAATGAAAATATAGAAAAAGGATTTGGTGGATTCGAACCACCATCCTCTTGAGGCATGGAACCATTTTCCACACCGCAAGTACTCTACCAATTGAGTTAAAGACCCATACTTAAATTAAAAAATCCGTGATAAAAGAAAGAAGAAACCAAGTATGAGACTCCCAAGAAAATGATCATATAAATAACAATTCATCATTTAAACAATACGTCAGTATTCATAGTCGTGTCCACTTCTTCTGGAGTTATGAAGCATACGAGCTCAATGCTAACTTTGTAATTCTTGTGCGTCAGTTTCGGCCAATTCTTTTTCACATAGAAACTTTACACTTCAAAACTAAAACACATGAATTTGTAACACAATAGAGAAATTTGTGTTGGATCTTGGATGCAAATGAACATCAAAGGTGCAAACATAACTATCCCTAGGATGAACATGATTGTTTTCAATTTTTCATAAACAGTATCGCAAAGCAGAATAAACAGAAACAACGAACATATTTAAGAACAGTTCAACACATGTATCATGCATATATGTTAAGATACTTCATGTTCAACAAACATGAAGTTTGACAAGAAGTGTATAGAGAGGGATATAATTCATCGTAGGTCGTAGTAAATAAACAATACAAAGATCACGTGAAAGCACTAAAAAAGCACAAATTGTACCTCAACCATTACAAAAATCAAAGAACATGATATGACCATATAGTGATGTTCCCAGGTTGACACTGAGAGGGGGTGAATTAGTGGCTCCAAAAATTCCTTAATTGCCACCCAACAAGAACTTCCAATTTTCAAGTTCTAGATTGGCCAGGGCAATCCCGTAATTACCAATCATGCAAACAACGACACGTCCACTTCACACCACAATGTGGTTGAGTCTACCAGACAGTGTCCCACCACTCTGCACAACACGCACTTCAAATATATGTAGAAAAATAAATGCGAGACAATAACACCAGATATACGTGGTTCAGCCAGAGTGCCTACTCCACGGAGGAATACCCATATAGGGTTTCGTATTTCCCCAATACTCAACTTTTTAACCGCTACAACGGTCCAGGAACTTATCCCTGCTTCAATCTGAGATGGAACTCAGACAAGGGCAACAACCCCACACCCTAGACAAGCCCCAACTTGCTAGGTTCACAATTTTAAATCAATAAAATAAAATCCCAACCCAATACACCATTGATCTAGAGTTTCTCAATAATAAACACTCTAGAATACAAAAATAGGGACTTCAGATACGGGTTACCTCAGCCTGTGTAAACCCCATTGATGATTGCTTGCTTGATGTTTAGAGGAAGACTTGAACGGGCTCAGACCATCAACATAGCAGCAAGACGCCAATCTTCTTTAATTCTTGTTCCTAATGAAATCTCCATTGAATGTTTGACAAAGAAACGTAAGACGACTAACGAACATAATTCCTTTTTTTCCTTCTTGCTATTCCTCTCCAAATTAATTGTCGTCCTGTGTCTCACGGTTCTGCAGGTTTTTATTGCTTTTGAAAGCAACAACTGATCCCCTTTCAAATCAAACTCTGCGCATTCTTGGACTCTCCCCTTTTCTCTTTTAATTTTTATCTCTTCTTAGATGTTGTTCACGTGTAAAAAGAAGCATAGTTCTCCTCCAAAAGTTGCTGCCGTACAAGTTTGATAACAAGTTCTTCATGTATGAGACTTTGACTTCTATTAGAACTTGACTTCCTCTTTCCTTTTTAATTCTATTAACAATAGTTGAACCAATAGTATGGCAACAGATGGCATTGAAAAATCTGTTTTTCTTTTGCTGGGCTGTCACATTCTTGTTGTTTGCATTATCACATGTAACTGTAGTTTGAAACCAAGAACTTGGGCTCCACATGGGCAGCAAGCAATTATTGTGCTTACATCACCTTCTCTTAAATATCACCTTCTCTTAAATTAACCCATCAATTCACCGAAATTAATAGTTGAGCCACTTTAAAACCTTTACCCACACATCACCTTCTAGTTGCCAACAATGACAATATTCAATCCAATTGCCCAACAATCTCCCCCTTTGGAATTGTTGGCAACATTATTTTAACTCTGTGTTCCATTTCTCTCCCCCTTTGACAACAAGTACAAAGGGTGACAATGCTCCCCCTATATAGAAGCTCCCCTTGCATATACTCACATATAGGAGTGCCCACCGCATCTTCCTATCCTATAGGGATTTGATGTCTCTATGCTTACTCATCTACTCCCTCTACACACATACTATCTATTGTGCTCGCGGAGTGATAACTCCAAGTTTGTTTCTAAGGGCTTCAAAATTTTCCTTGGGAAGTGCTTTCGTGAAAATATCTGCCACTTGCTCAGATGTAGGAACAAAATCCAATCTCACTTCATTGGCATTAACCTTCTCCTTCAGGAAGTGATATCGGATGTCAATATGCTTTGTCCTCGAATGCTGCACTGGATTCTTTGAAACATTAATGGCACTCATATTATCACATTTAATAGACACTGGTTCATCATTGTGAATCCCAAAGTCTGTTACTTGTCTCTGCATCCAAATCACCTGTGTACAACTAGCAGCAGCGGCAATGTATTCAGCCTCGGCTGTAGATAAAGAAACAGATTCTTGTTTCTTACTATGCCATGCCACTAGACTCTACCCTAAAAAGAATGCACCACCACTCGTGCTCTTCCTATCATCCAGGCTGCCAGCCCAATCCGCATCTGAGAATGTTGTGAGTGTAAAACTTTCAATCTTGGGGTACCATAAACCATACTCCATCGTACCTCTAAGATATCTAAAAATCCTTTTGATTGCCACTAGATGAGTCTCTTTTGGACTAGCTTGAAATCGAGCAACCAAACACACTGCTTGTAGGATATCAGGTCTTGATGTTGTCAAGTATAACAAGCTTCCAATCACTGACCTGTAGAGAGTCTGATCTACAGAACTTGACTCATCAGTCGAACTCAACCTGCAACCTACTATCATAGGAGTACTTACTGGTTTGCTATCCTCCATCATAAATTTCTTCAACATCTCCTTGATGTACTTTGCTTGTGATATGAAGATACCATTCTGTTGTTGGTTCACTTGCAAACCCAAAAAGTATGATAACTCTCCTAGCATAGACATCTCGAACTCTGCCGTCATCCGCTCTGCAAACTGTCTACACACCTCATCATTTTGCCCTCCAAAGATGATATCATCTACATAGACCACCACTACCAGTTGACTTTTGTTCTCTGTCATAACATATAGGTTACTATCAACAATGCCCTTCCGAAGTCCCAACTGATGTAGGTAACTGTCTAGTCTGGAGTACCAAGCCCTTGGAGCTTGTTTCAAGCCGTAGAGGGCTTTCTTTAGTCTACAGACCATGTTTGGATCATCTCCAATTTGAAAACCATCTGGTTGCTCAATGTACACTTCTTCTTCAAGATTACCGTTTAAGAATGCAGACTTGACATCCATCTGATAAACCTTGAAGCCTTTATAAACTGCAAATGCTAAGAACATCCGTATATATTCCAATCTTGCAACCGGCGCAAATGTTTCATCAAAGTCTATCCCCTCTACCTGAGCATAGCCTTTGCACACTAGTCTGGCTTTGTTTCTAACCACCTGACCATCTTCATTCAACTTGTTTCTAAAAACCCACTTGGTTCCAATGATGTTTTTATTGGCTGGTCTAGGAACTAACTCCCACGTGTTGTTCTTTTCTATCTGATCCAACTCTTCATTCATTGCCTTCACCTAGTTCTCATCTCTAGTTGCTTCCCCAACAGACTTGGGTTCAATTTGAGAAAGTAATGAATATGTAGCAGATTTTATCTTTCTTGTTTGCATTCCTGCTTTAGGATCTCCAATGACTTGATGTGGGGGATGCACTTTTTGCCACTTTTCAAAACTGGGTCCTCCATCTCTCTCTGTTACTGTGTCAGTCTCATGAACATCTGTATCCTCATCATCAATGGGATTTTGAACTTCCACAACTTCATCATCTACAGTTGCATCATCATAAAAGTCCTCAGGAGTCTGCTCTGTTGGTTCTATCTGTTTAGAATGGGGTACATGTTCATCAATTCTTACATCTCAACTCTCTACCACTTTGCCCAATCTTTTATTATAGCATCTGTAGGCCTTACTCTTTGAAGAATACCCCAAGAAAATCCCTTCATCTGCTCTGTCATCAAATTTTCCGAGGTCGTCCTCCTTCCTTTTGATGAAGCATCTGGAACCAAATACCCTAAGATATTTAACAGTGGCTCTCCTTCCATACCATAGCTCGTATGGTGTCTTGGATTCATTTGGTCTAAAGAAACACCTGTTCTGGATGTGCACTGCAGAATATATTGCTTCTCTCCAAAACCTCCTAGCAACATTGTTTTCAATCAAAATTGTCCTTGCCATCTCTTGAACGGTCTTGTTCTTTCTTTCCACAACCCCATTTTTTTGGGGGGTACGGGCTGCAGAATGTTGAATCCTAATCCCATGCTCATGACAGAAGTTAGAAAATAAATTCCAAGTAAACTCCTTCCCTTGATCAGATCTCAGGCACTTAATTGTCCTACCAGTTTCATTCTCTACCTTCTTCTTGAAGATCTTGAAACAATCTAAGGCTTCAGTCTTGTCTTTAAGGAACATAACACAAGTCATCCTAGAGTACTCATCTATGAATAGGATAAAGTACCTCTCTCCACCAATTGCCTCTGTTCTCATGAGTCCACAAAGATCTGTATGAATCAAGTCCAATAGTTTACTTGAATAATGCTCTTTTGACTTGTATGTGGCCCTAGTCTGTTTTCCCTTTAAACATGGTGCACAAATATGATTTGTTGGAGACTTGATCTTTGGAAGATCTCTGACTGCCTTCTTTTTGCTCAATTTAGCTAAGTTCTTGAAGCTAATATGCCCAATTCTTCTATGCCATAACCAACATTCATCTTCCTGTCCCATCATGCATCTATCTTCATTTGCTTCTAACAGAGTGTATAAGTTTCTGTAGTTCTTGTCCCTTGTGCCACAATCTTTCCATTTTTGATTTTCTTGATTTCACAGCCTTCCTTGGTGAACAAAACCTCATTACCATTGTCACAAATTTGACTTACACTGAGCAAGTTGTGCATCAGACCGCTAACATATAGGACATTATTTGACTTGATCTTTCCTCTGTCCAACTTAACTATGCCTCTGCCTTCTATCTTTGCACCATCATTGTTTCCAAACTTGACAGATCCACTCTCAGTTGAATCCAGACTCAGAAATTTTCCTTTATCACCTGTCATGTGAGTGGAGCATCCACTGTCAAGAATCCATGGTGATGGCTTGCTATGAGCTTTGAAGGCTGTTTGAACAATTAATGACTTGCTTCCTGCTTTCTTTTTCTTCTCAACCCATACTGCCTTATTTGCCACAGTAATAAGTTCTCTTTGTCTCTGACCTTGTTTCCATGAAGAATTGTCATTTTTCCTTCTTTTCTCCTGCCTCTGGTGGGGAAGTATGGTCTTGCAATTTTTGGCAATGTGTCCCATCTTGTGACACCTATAACATTCTACACTTTCCTTCGACAATGGAGCAAACCTGTTCTTGCTAGTCAGTGTTGTAGGCTTGGTCTGTCTTTTACAATCTGCCACCCTGTGTCCATAATAGTTACACCCAAAGCAGTAACCTTTAAAGCTCTGTCTCTGCCAAAAACCTCTGTGTCTCTGATAGTCAACTGAAGTAAATCCATCATTGTAAAACATTTGTGAGCCCCTCTGTTTCTCCTTGACAAACCTCATTGGAATTTCTGTAGTTCCTTTGCCTTTAGTCTCCACTACTTCAGAAGATCCCTGTGCCACATATCCAAGGCCAGTCTTCATATGTAGAGGTCTTTGAAAACTCAAAATCTTATCTAACACATTTTCATTTCCTTTGCTTGAAGATGGGGTATCTGCTTCAACTGATTGAATCATAATTTATTTACCCTTAGATTTTAAGATAGTAATTGAAGGAGATGGTGTAGTTTCTTCTTGTAAATTCATCTTTTGTATCTCTTCCAACTCAGTCTTCAATATCTCCAATTTCTCTTCAAGGATAGTGCACTCTTCTGCCTTGGATGATAGATTGACACTCAGCTCATCATTGATCTTAGCCATATCTTCAACTGTAATATTTAACTGACTAATCTGGTTCTCCTTTTCAACAAGCTGAATCTCTAGATTTTTCATTTTCTTCCTCTCTTCCTTGAGATCAGTTAAAGCAGAATGCAAATTTGCTATTAAGTCATACTGAGCTTCTTGTTCTTCCTCTTCCTCAGACTCTTCAGTAGTCTGGTGTTGCACTCTATCACCAAGTGCCATAAATAGTGTCTCAGATGACTCATCATCTGACTCATTATAGTCCTCTGATGACTCCTCTGAAGAAGACTTGCACTTCTTTGATATTAAGCTTTTCTTCTTGAAGTTTCTTCTTTTAGGAATAAACTTCTTCTTTTCCTTTTTGAACTTGCTTTCTTGAGCATCTTCATCCTCAAAGTCACTCAATTTATCATTCTTTGGACACTTGGAAGCGAAGTGCCCTATACCATCACAATTGAAACACTTCAAAGGAAGTTTTCCTTTGTATTTACCTCTACCTTTCTTGAGTTTCCTAGCCAAGTAAGCTATTAACTCATCATCGGAATCTTTTTGTTCACTATCTTCATTGATTTTCAATTTCTTCAAAGCTTTGAAGGCAGCTTCCTTTTCTATGGACTTGGACTTGACCATCCTCATCTCATAAGCAATCAGAGTTCCATGTAGTTCATCTAATCTCATTGTGTTCAAGTCTTTAGATTCTTTAATGGCAGACACCTTAGGGTTGTACAAGTCAGGTAAAGATCTCAATATTTTCTTCACCACCACTGCATCCTTTACCTCTTCTCCTAACCCTCTAATAGAATTGATGATTTCGTTTACCTTGTTCATAAACTGATCAATGGTCTCTCCCTTAGACATTTTCAGACTTTCGAATAAGTTCCTATGGTGTTGCAGCTTCGCCTCTTTGATTTTATCATCTCCCTCATGAACACTCTTTAACTTATCCCATATGTCTTTTGATGTTGTGCAACCGATCACTTTTGCAAACTCATTGCTCACTAGGGAGCCTAGAAGTGCATTCACTGCTTTAGCATCGTCTTCACACTTCTTCATCTCTGTTTTATCTGTGATGTCTGTAGTGGGGGGGCTGTAACCGTTCTTCACTGCTAACCAAACTCCATAACCTTGAGACTTTAGGTAAGCCTCCATCCTGATTTTCCAGAAGTTATAATTCGACCCATCAAAGAAAGGAATCTTTCCATGCATACGATTATCGTCATTGGATGCCATCTATATCTTCTCAGTATTCAGACCCGAAACTGTTAAGCTTCCTCCTTAGGGAACCTTGCTCTGATACCAATTGATGTTCCCAGGTTGACACTGAGAGGGGGGGTGAATCAGTGGCTCCAAAAATTCCTTAATTGCCACCCAACAAGAACTTCCAATTTTCAAGTTCTAGATTGGCCGGGGTAATCCCGTAATTACCAATCATGCAAACAACGACACGTCCACCTCACACCACAATGTGGTTGAGTCTACCAGACAGTGTCCCACCACTTTGCACAACACGCACTTCAAATATATGTAGAAAAATAAATGCGAGACAATAACACCAGATATACGTGGTTCAGCCAGAGTGCCTACTCCACGGAGGAATACCCATATAGGGTTTCGTATTTCCCCAATACTCAACTTTTTAACCGCTACAACGGTCCAGGAACTTATCCCTGCTTCAATCTGAGATGGAACTCAGACAAGGGCAACAACCCCACACCTAGACAAGCCCCAACTTGCTAGGTTCACAATTTTAAATCAATAAAATAAAATCCCAACCCAATACACCATTGATCTAGAGTTTCTCAACAATAAACACTCTAGAATACAAAAATAGGGATTTCAGATGCGGGTTACCTCAGCCTGTGTAAACCCCAATTGATGATTGCTTGCTTGATGTTTAGAGGAAGACTTGAACACGCTCAGACCATCAACATAGCAGAAAGACGCTAATCTTCTTTAATTCTTGTCCATAGTGAAATCTCCATTGAATATTTGACAAAGAACCGTACGACGACTAACGAACATAATTCCCTTTTTTTTTCTTCTTGCTATTCCTCTCCAAATTAATTGTCGTCCTGTGTCTCACGGTTCTGCAAGTTTTTATTGCTTTTGAAAGCAACAACTGATCCTCTTTCAAATCAAACTCTGCGCATTCTTGGACTCTCCCCTTTTCTCTTTTAATTTTTATCTCTCCTTAGATGTTGTTCACGTGTAAAAAGAAGCATAGTTCTCCTCCAAAAGTTGCTGCTGTACAAGTTAGATAACAAGTTCTTTATGTATGAGACTTTGACTTCTGTTAGAACTTGACTTCCTCTTTCCTTTTTTAACTCTATTAACAATAGCTGAACCAATAGTATGGCAACACATGGCATTGAAAAATCTGTTTTCCTTTTGCTGGGTTGTCACATTCTTGTTGTTTGCATTATCACATGTAACCGTAGTTTGAAACCAAGAACTTGGGCTCCACATGAGCAGCAAGCAATTATTGTGCTTACATCACCTTCTCTTAAATTAACCCATCAATTCA